>NC_064643.1:403041115-403344145 GCF_023864345.2 Schistocerca serialis cubense
TCCTATACTCTTGGGACCATTGCCAATGTTGCCGCCGATGTGCGTGTTTCAGTTGCCGTCGGACAAAGAGACCACCCCAGGCAGTCGCCGTGCCACTGTGGTCTGTGAGACTACATGCCTTGCAGTCCTGTTTAATGTGGTTGCAACTTCACTCGCTATTTGCCTTCTTGCCTGTTGACCAGTGTAGTGGCCGCCTCTGCTGTAGTTGACCTTTGCCGACCACCTTCTGCCCTTTGGGCAGTACTGCCTGTGGTTCGGAACGCTCCCCGCACACATGAAGCAATGCTGTGGCAAAAGCCAAATTCCTGGTCTACAGTCGTCCCATCTCGTTCTTCTCCCAGTTTCTCGATAATTCTTACCCGTGTGAAGCCATCCAAAAGTTGTCTCCGAACCATATTGTAATGAAGAACACCACGACAGTGCACCGCCACTGCTCGCTGACTGACACACGCTGTATTTTCCCGTTCGTTCAACTACCTCGTGTTGCGGGGCCAGCCCCAGTTGGCGCTATAGTCACGCTGACCTCAAGCCATGTGATGTTCAACTCTCTGTGCACGATGGAAAGACTTCTGGCAAAAAGATTCCGCATTTTCCACTGACCAGTTGGTATATTACGTTATTTTGTCTGTGTCGTTCTTCAGTTTTGCGGAGTAGTGTAGTTTGGGGACAACAATCGAAATGTTTCCATCAAGGCGGACCGACAAAACCCATATTCGTTCAAGTACCCTCACATCTTGCGTTAAATGTAAATGTAAATGTCGTGTGACTAGGGCTTTCCGTCGGGTAGACCGTTCGCGGGCTGCAAGTCTTTCGATTTGACGCCACTTCGGCGACTTGCGCGTCGATGGGGATGAAATGATGATGATTAGGACAACACAACACCCAGTCCTTGAGCGGAGAAAATCTCCGACCCAGCCGGGAATCGAACCCGGATTACATTCTGTCACGCTGACCTCTCAACTACCTGGGGCCGACATCTTGCGTTTAGTAAAGGTTTGTGTAAATCGATAGTACAGCATTTTTTTCCGAGCGTCGCACCACAACAGTATTTTCCATAACCAAATTCTGAAACCATTTAGAACAAATTATGTCACTGGACTTGTATTCGGGTGGAGCGGAAATCAAATCCCCTTCCGACTACATTGATTTAGGTTTTCCTTCGTTTTCCAAATGATCTCAAGCGAGTAGCAAAGTTGTTTCTTAAGTAAGGCTACGTCTATTTCTTTTTTCACCTTCGTCGAACTGCTCCGTCTCTAATGACTGGAAAAGAGACGGATCATACGCGATCGTAAGCACATTTAAGATGTAAATATATGTATGAAGAAAAAATATGAAGAGAAAATATTATCTATCCATCTCTTTATTATTCAACGTCGAAAGAAAACCATTGTGGAACTAAGCCAAATAGCGAATATGGACGAAACTTCTCTAGCCGTTGATGTGCCGAGTAACAGATCTGTTGACATGTAAGGTGCTATAAAAACAAGTGGACTTGATAAAAGGCACTACACTGTTGCCCTTTCATGTTGTTGTGACGGTACTAAACTTAATTCAGTGATCATTTTCAAGCGCAAAACAATGCCAAAACCTTCTGAAATACCGGAGGGTGTAGTTGCTCACGTACATGACAAAAGCAGGCCGGACGAGGCTGGTATGAAATTACGGATTAACAGAGTGTGAGAGAGAAGGAAAGGTGTGTCATAGAAGAAGAGTTCTCTTTTTATGCTAGATCACTTAAACTGTCGCCGGCCGCGGTGGTCTAGCGGTTCAGGCGCTCAGTCCGGAACCGCGCGACTGCTACGGTCGCAGGTTCGAATCCTGCCTCGGGCATGGATGTGTGTGATGTCCTTAGGTTAGTTAGGTTTAAGTAGTTCTGAGTTCTAGGGGAGTGATGACCACAGATGTTAAGTCCCATGGTGCTCAGAACCATTTTTGAACTTAAACTGTCATTTGAAAAATTCTGTGAAAGAGAAATTGAGACAAGGAAAATGCAGAGTTTGCTGTTATTCCGAGAGGACTTATAACACAATTGCAGCCTCTTGATGTCTCGATAAATAAACCATTTAAAGTGTATGTTGTTGTTGTGGTCTTCAGTCCAGAGACTGGTTTGATGCAGCTCTTCCTGTGCAAGCCTCTTCATCTGCGATTACCTACTCAAACCTACATCCTTCTAAATCTGCATAATTTGTTCATCTCTTGGGATCCCTCTACGATTTTTGCTCTCGACGCTTCCCTCCAATACTGAAGAGGTGGTCCCTTGGTGCCTCAGAGCATGTCCTACCAACCGATCCCTTCTTCTAGTCAAGTTGTGCCACGAATTCCTCTTCTTCCTAATTCTATTCAGTATATCATCATTAGTTACGTGTTTTATCCATCTAACCTTCGGCATTTCTCCGTAGCACCACATTACGAAAGCTTTTACTCTCTTCTTGTCTAAACTATTTATCGTCCATGTTTTACTTCCATACGTGGCTACACTCCATACAAGTAGTTTCAGAAAAGACTTCCTAAAATTTAAATCTATATTCGATGTTAACTAATTTCTCTTCTTCAGAATCACTTTCCTTGCCAATGCCAGTCTACATTTTATATCCTCTCTACTTCGACCGTCATGAGTGATTTTGCTCCCCAAATAGCAAAACTCATCTACTACTTTAAATGTCTCAATCCTAATCAAATACCTTCAGCTTTACCTGATTTAATTCGACTACATTCCATTATCCTCGTTTTACTGTTGTTGATTTTCATCTTATATCCTCCTTTCAAGACACTCTCCATTCCGTTCAACTGCTCTTCTAGGTCCTTTGCTGTCTCAGACAGAATCACAATGTCGTCGGCAAACCTCAAAATTTTTCTCTCTTCTCCATGGATTTTAATTCCTACTCCAAATTTTTCTTTTGTTTCCTCTACTGCTTGCTCAATATACAGACTGATTAACATCGAGGATAGGCTACAACCCTGTTTCACTCCCTTCTCAATCACGGCTTGCCTTTCGTGCCTTTCGTTTCTTGTATTTTGCCCCTGCCACCTCCATAATTTGAAAGAGAGTCTTCCACTCAACATTATCAAAAGCTTTCTATAACTCTATAAATGCTAGAAACGTAGGCCTCCCTTTCCTTAACCTATCTTCTAAGGTAAGCCGCAGGGTCAGTATTGCCTCGCGTGTTCCAAAATTTCTACGGAATCGAAACTGGTCTTCCCCGAGGTCGGCTTCTACCACTTTTTCCATTCTTCTGTAAGGAACTCGTGTTTGTGTTTTGCAACCGTGACTTAGGAAGGGAACATATGAATGATAGATGGGACCCAACAAGAATTCATGCCGAATGGAACTTTGAAACGACCTACAATCCAATCAGTGTGTCAGTGGATAAAACAGCCATGGTCCAGAGTGAGGGAAGACATTACTGTTAAATCTTTCAAGAGGAACGGCATAACTAACGCTGTCGATGGCAGTGAAGAGCATCTTAAACGACGACGACGACGAAGAGGAGGAAGAAGAAGAATAAGAAGAAGAAGAAGAAGAAAGTTCAGATGACGATTTTCAGGGGTTTCAAAGGTCAGTTCGGTTTTATAAAATAAACAAATTTTTTATCTGGCTTTACTGTCTACTAAAAAAAATGGTAAAAATGTTTTTCTTTTAAAAATTACTTAAACAATAACGTGCGTTTTACAGTCCGTCGCCTTTTGTAGTCCGTAAAATACGGTATCTAACGACGAGGTCAGGAAAAGCGCTAATGCGATTGCCGAGTGTTACTTTCCGGCTGGTGCGGGCAATGTAGCAAAGGCGGCGAGCTGCAGGGCCTGGCCGCCGCGCCGGCTGGGAGCTCGCCAGGGCTGCGCGGGCAGAGGCCAGGGCGTCGCCCCCTCAGAGGCGGCCGAGCTCCCCCCCCCCTCCTCCCTACCCCCTCCCCCACTCCGACCAGGTTGGCAAACTGCGAACTGGGTACAGCAGCCAGCCTCATGACGCACGGGCGCCCGGGTGACGACAAGGCGCGGGGATCGAACTCCCAGTGCCAGCCTGCGTGACTGCGCGTTGCTGGGACAGGATCGTTGCACAACGCACTCAGTAGTCACAGTAAACTGGACTGCTTTGGCGATAGCCAAGCCATAGATAATATCGTTGACCTACGTAATGCTTCAACGAACACAAATCATCCACGAATACGTTGTTTCTCAGGTAATGAATTTAAACGTTTACAGGTACACAGCCACCGAAAAAAGCACATACATTACTTTGTACACAGAGTTGTTTACGATGAATTACTTTTTAATCATAACAAGCACGACACCAGACTTTAAGGGGTTTAGTATCGTTGCCAGATTCGGGCATCAATACTGAGACGATGGCATCGACGTTGGCCGTCCGGAGTTGTTTGGCGTGGACTTGGCTTCATCTGGCAAGACAATACGGCGGCGTAAGCTAGGAGGAAAGTGCACAAGCCTTCCTCGTCCAGGTATGGTAATGTCTGCGAAGCTTCCTGGTCGCCAGCGTTACTTTCGCGTCGCTTGCCCTTGATTATTCTCTCGGTTTGTTATTGTGCCTTTGTTTGTAAGCTGTTGACGATTCTTGGGATTGCACGTCCTGGATTACTCTTGATTTGTGCTTTCGGATCCTTGTACGGCTTTTGTCGTCTCCCACTCGTCCTTTATAACTTTCACTATTTTCTGTAAAACCATTAGTGGCCCTCCTACATCTGGCCACAGCATTACTAAACACTGCATGCAAGAGATCAGCCACCAGATGGATAGTCGCCTGCAGGTGCACTCCATCTTCCACATCCGATACACCGTGATATTACAGTTTCTAACGTGTCTTTGGGACCAAAACGATAAAATGGTAAAGGCAAAAGAAATCTTTATGAACTTCTCAATCATTGCATTAGACACGGCCTTTAAAAACGCATGACGAATATCAGCAGCCAGGCTGTCCAAAGAACTGCTTAACGACATCAGGCCGACGTGCTCCTTTGAACTCCAAGACTCAGCAACATAGTGCTTCAAGACCTGGGAAGAAAGCTGTAGCAGCCGGACGCTCTACACTGAGTCGGCTGCCCAGAACACAATGAACCTCCAGGAGCGATTTACCCACAAGGACAAGGATCGTGAATATGGAAGCTGAAGAACTTCTCATGAGTTAAATCGGCATCTTCGTATTTTTTATAAATTTTATAGGTCATTTGTAGGATTCCATACCGCAATAGGTAAAAACGGAACCGTTGTAGGATCACTTCGTTGTCCGTCTGTCTACCTGTCTGTTTAGACCCCTTTTTCTGAGGAACGGGTAGAGGTATCAAGTTCAAATTTATGTCAAGTACTAAGGTCTACAGTTCCTTGTCGCTGTACAGAGTTAAAGTTTCTTAGTCGATGAAAGCAAAAGATAACGCCATTTATTTGTAATCGCAACCGCACTCATCGAAACCAGTGCGAAAGGTCTTTCACGAATATGTCCGAAAAGGCCGCGAACAGAATCGCGGTTTGGGGATCTTGGTACTCGGTTCAAATGTTCAATGTGTGTGAAATCTGATGGGACTTAACTGCTAAGGTCATCAGTTCCTAAGCTTACACACTACTTAACCTAAATTATCCTAAGGACAAATACACACACCTATGCCCGAGGGAGGATTCGAAGCCGGCCGAAGTGGCAGTGCGGTTAAAGGCGATACAGTCTGGAACCGCAAGACTGCTACGGTCGCAGGTTCGAATCCTGCCTCGGGCATGGATGTTTGTGATGTCCTTAGGTTAGTTAGGTTTAACTAGTTCTAAGTTCTAGGGGACTAATGACCTCAGACGTTGAGTCCCATAGTGCTCAGAGCCATTTTTTTGAGGATTCGAACCTCCGCCGGGACCAGCCGCACAGCCCATGACTGCAGCGCCCAAGACCGCTGGGCTAACCCTACGCGGCGTACTCGTTTCCCACTTGAGCTAGGAACATGGTCTAAAACGGAATCGTCAAACTGCGCCCTGCGGCAGCATGCGGCCCGAACCAAGTAATCGAGCAGCTTTCGGTTCTTAGCCGTATGTTACGACAGTATGCATCTAGCAACTAACAGCCGGCCGGCCGTTGTGGCCGAGCGGTTCTAGGCGCTTCAGTCCGGAACCGCGCTTCTGCTACGGTCGCAGGTTCGAATCCTGCCTCGGGCAGGGATGTGTGTGATGTCCTTAGATTAATTAGGTTTAAGTAGTTTCTAAGTCTAGGGGACTGATGACCTCAGATGTTAAGTCCCATAGTGCTTAGAGCCATCTGAACCATTTAGAAGTAGTTTGAAGTAGTTCAGTGAAACCTCTATCAGGCACTTGATTGTGAATTGCAGAGTAATCATGTAGATTTAGATGTAGATGTAGACTTACAGAGACAATAATATTTTAATATGTTTTAAAATTTTGTACATATCTGAAGCAGCACCCTTAGGATAAAATCTTAGTGAAGAAGTAATAAACAGACAGTGAGTTGCTAAATGGAGGATTTGTTAAACTCCTTGACCATGGATTCAGTGTTTATAAAAACGTCTTCTTCAGTAAAGTCTACTTACCCTGTAAGACACAGATCCTAGAAATGGTGTAGAAATAAGCTTTTTACTGTCACTTCCTGTCTTCATAGTGCTGTTACCTAAACTGCAACACTTAACACCGGTCTTTTACTTTAAAATATGGTCAACCATTGTAGGGTCATATGCATTGTTAATTGGAATGGACTCAGTGACTTTTTGAAAACAATGCTGTTCTAAAGAAGTGTGCACTGCACGCCGTATTGCAGAGTGGAAAGAAGCAGGTTTGTGGATGAAATGAATCAACTGGGATTACGTTACCCTCAGAAGTAGGTTTACGGAAAACTGGCCGGCCGGAATGGCCGTGCGGTTCTAGGCGCTACAGTTTGGAGCCGAGCGACCGCTACGGTCGCAGGTTCGAATCCTGCCACGGGCGTGATGTGTGTGATGTCCTTAGGTTAGCTAGGTTTAATTAGTTCTAAGTTGTAGGCGACTGATGACCTCAGAAATTAAGTCGCATAGTGCTCAGAGCCATTTAAACCATTTTTGAACGGAAAACTTAGAAGCTGATTTTCTTATCGAGTAACCTTAGTTTCTAATCTAGGAAATTATATCCTCTATTAACGGTTTTTATTTATTTGTAAAATTAATTTTCTTATGATAGTTTTAAAAGCATCGAACATTTCTTGTAGATCCTGGTCACTGCAATTAAAAATTATGTATATGTCGCCTACGTAACGAGCGTAGAAATGAATCATATTCTTGAAAACAGGATTACTCCAGAAAAAATTTTCTTCTAAGCATTTACAAAGTATCTGCTTTAATTCAAACTGAGGGACATCCCATAGCTAAACCGAATGGCTGCTCATACATGGCAGTTTCGCATTGAACAATACTGTCTGTAATAAAGTCATTAGTTTGGACACTTGCAGCTCTGTTTTTTTAAAAATTTAGCTGGATATTACATTGGCGGAAAAAAATCCCAACACCAAGAAGGAGCTGTCTGACATAAACGAAAGTTGGTAGACGTGTTTCTGCATTTGGAAGATAATGTCTATTCAAATTTCAGCGAGTCGCATAAGAGTGGCGATAGTGGCACCACTATGAGGACAGAAATCACGTTTCCTTTAGATAAACGGTGTAACGGTTGTAAGCGTCAGTTACCTGTGAGATTGAAAGTAGTGAGCTTATGTTACTTAAGAATGTCTTTAAGACTACGAAGACGTCATTATCAACAGCTCTCCGAGTTTGAATGAAGCCGTGTGATGGGGCTACAAGAAGGTGGACGTTCCTTCCGCGAAACTACAGAAAGACTTGGCCACGAGCCAACTAAAAGTCTTTCCGCGCCTATACCATCGCTAGTCTATTGGAGTCTCATAACATACTAATTAATACGTATGCGGCCCGAGGTGCTGACACACGATGTCATTATTGGCCATTGAGTAAAAGAGTTTGACGACCATGTTAGATTACATCAAGCATGATTTGAACGGCGAATCGGAACTGACACCCAGGTAAATTGTGTGAATCGATTAATTGTTTTTGCAAATGATTTTAATATTTCTAAAATTAATGGTCAATAATGCCACCATTTGTATGTGCACCGTGCGGATTTTACGTGCAAAAACGGTCACTCTAAAATAAATCTGGAGTGGGGCGTGACTGATGGTTCAAATTTGCTCCACGGTGTATCGGACTTCCGACTAAGATAAGTTTTAACCCTTTGAAAAAATCGTACTTTCTTTGGATTTTACAAGCAAAAAACATGTTTTAATTGGATATTTTTGATGAGCGCCTCTTCTATACTGTAACTTGGACGAATCAGTTCAAACTTTACACGAACATAAATAAATGGATAAAGTCAAAACAATTTTTTTCCAATGATCTTTATCCGCTTGGATTTTAGCCGCAAAAACATGTTTTTCCGGGAGGTTTTGAACGTCGCCAATTCTGTAGTTTAAACTTTTAAGAATTTGTTCTAATTTTGCACGAAAGTAGATAAATGGAGAAGTCAAAACAGTTTTTTTCATCCAATAATCTTTATCTGTTGTTGAGATACGATGGTATAAAGTCGAGCTAAATGTAGCGCATAAAATTCGTTCTTACGTGAATTCAGATCTCGGAGCCGTTTTAAAGTGAATCAAATAAATAAAAAATGGATTCTTACGATAAAATTGAAAACTGAATTTTTGTACGACCGCCACCTCTGTGTTTCAAACTTGTATGAATGGGTTCAAATTTTTAAAGAGATAGACAAAAACCTGTAATTCATGCTCGTCCTGTTGTTTTGTGAAAGATTTAACCGTTGTCTCGATATAAGCAACATGGTTCGAAAAGCAATGAAAAGGCCTATACGGTACCAGTCGTCGCCCGAGTCAACAAAGAACTACGTCGGTTGGCAAGCTATGGCGGTATAATGTCAAAGTTATGGTATAGTAAAAGTTAGTAACCAGAATGCAAAATGTTCCCATCGTGACACAGAAAAGGCTCATATTTCCTGGGAAGAGTTAGAGACGAAAAATAAGGGAAATATGGCCGGTTCAAAGACATTTAAATCAAAACATCTTGACATATTTACGCTTTTTTACGGGTTAACCCTACTTCGCCAGCCCCGTGAGCTCTCTTAGACCCACCCCCTGTTATAGCTATGATGAGCAGTGCAAGAGCAAATACACAAAAATTTACGCGCTTCTAGAGAATGGGATGCGTTTACAATAGGTTCAGATGGTTTATCTGGCTCTGAGCACTATAGGACTTAACATCTGAGGTCATCAGTGCCCTAGAACTTAGAACTACTTAAACATACTTAATGTAAGGACATCACACACAGCCATGCCCGAGGCAAGATTCGAACCTGCGACCGTAGCGGTCGCGCGGTTCCAGACTGAAGCGCCTAGAACTGCTCGGCCACAACGGCCGGCCGTTTATAATAGAAAGTATCACAGAGTGGGGATGCATGGATCCTATATGTCAAGATGTTTTGATTTAAATGTCTTTAAAGCTGCCAGATAGTCGAAAAGCTAGTTCCCTTCTTTTACATTCCTAACTCTACGGCGGCCGCTGTGGCCGAGCGGTTCTAGGCGCTTCAGTCTGGAACCGCGCGACCGCTACGGTCGCAGGTTCGAATCCTGCCTCGGGCATGGATGTGTATGATGTTCTTAGGTTAGTTAGGTTTAAGTAGTTCTAAGTTCTGGGGGACTGATGACCTCAGATGTTAAGTCCCGTAGTGCTCAGAGCCATTTGAACGTAACTCTACCCAGGACATATTCGCTTTTTTTGTGCTACGACAGGAGCATTTTTCATTCGGGTTTACATAATTAAGTTGGTAGGGAACCATCAAGCGCGAGTCCTTGCCCGTTTATTTGTTATCTCTCTCGCTATTAAGTTTACGCTATTAGTGTTTCAAGTGCCTAAACATTTCCGTTGCTCAAATTAAATATGTTAAGTTAACTGTTCAAAGCCCACGAGACAAAATAAAGTCCCCAAATATGTTTGTAGTCCCATAACTAGGCCTTCTCTACATCCACGTTTATAATCCGTCAGACGGCATTTGGTTTGTGGCTGAGGTGCTTCCTGTAGCGCTGTCACTCGTCTATTCAGAGTTTGATTCCCGTCTCTAATGAACTCCTGATTGGCAGGACGTTAAACCCTGATCTTCCTGCCATCGACATACACAGATCTATTTAAGCCAGAAGATATGTAAGAACATACTTATAAGTAAAGAATTATGGAGAATTTGTTCTGTGATAACAGTTGAGATACCTATTCACAACCTATGTGATACCTCTTCCCATGGCTCACTAACATTTTTAGATGATTATAAATTAAAGATAATGTTAAATCTATCATCGACCCAAAAGTTAGTTCGAACACCACAGTGCTTCTCTAGGTGTCATCCGATTAGGGGTGGTAAATGATTTCCTTCCTCCGATTTTTAACTCCCCCGTAGAGCCAAATTCAATGTAACTTACAGTTTAACATGCATTTTTCACATGAAAAACCATTACTTGCGATGATAAGTGACAGATCAATCCTAGGATTGACTGGGAATCTAACACAAGACGTATGGATACATAGTCTGGCACTTAACCAATCATTCGATTGTAATTAAATTAATAATATTAATTGCAAGCTTCATACATAACAAGAACTGTTAGCCCCCGAGAGCAAATTGCCAAATTTCTCTCACGATACATATGGCGCAGTATGGGCCTAAACATTATAACCACCTGGTAAATAGCGTGATGATTCACCTTTGAAAATCAATACAGTAGCAACTCTTCGAAGTATGGATAAGACAAGACATTGGTAGGTTTTCGGAGGTGTGTGGCACCAGATCCACCCACAGCTCACGCAATTCCCATAAATTATGGGGCAGGTGGTTTGTGGGCGCGGAACTGGCGCACGACAGCGTCTCAGGGATTAGGTGAATAAAACAACAACGTGACTTCACTGCCGTGCTCATCAAACCACTGTAACACAATTTTGGCCTTGTGAGACGAACAGTTCTCCCTTTGGAAGTCGTTGTCGCTTTCAGGGGCGGTATCACGCATGAAGAGATGTATGTTGTCCGCGACAATGTTCACATCAGAGCTGTCACTGTGCCTCCGATCACCACCGCAGTGCCCTTAGAACCCCAGGTGAATGTTTCCCATAGCATAATGCTGCGCCCACCGGCCTCCGTCCGCGAAACGTTGATGGTTTTTCTAACAACCGTTCGGTTGGAAACTGTTTATCTGGAAACGTCCATCAACCTGGTTAACAAGAAACGTGGTTCATCCGACCAGGTAACACGTTTACATTGATCCACGGTCCATTCTCAGCTCCCGCGCCCACTGCAGTCATAATTGAAGATGTCCTTAGGTCATCATGGGAACACATAGGTATCGTCTACTGCGGAGCCCCGTGTTCAACGATGTGCTACGAAACACTTGTTTGTGCACCACCAATGTACTCCATCGTCGGACCTGCCACAGATTGCTGTCTGTCCTGCTTTACTGAGTGGACAAGCTTCCGACCTCCGCGTTTCGTGATGAGGTGCGAATGCCTTGGACATTGGCACCTACTCTTGTGAGCCGTGAATCCTGCGGTTTTCTTGGCACGATAGTTTATCTGCCGAAGTTACGCGCTATAAGGCGTCCTGGCTGGCTAGCGCCCTCCATTTAGGACGACCGCGGCACGCGAGGTGGAGACTCGGTCGGGGTCAGTGACGCAGACTCGGTCGGGGCAGTGACGGAGGGAAGACAGCCCACGGAGCGTCGCGAGTAGTTAGTCGGCACTTGGTGTACTGTGAGGACGCACGGTGTTGACATTTAGGCGCCTGGGTCGGGCGGCGAGTGGAACTGGAGTGCAGAAGTAGTCATCGGTCAACATAGGCTCTATTTAAGAGTTGTGTCTATCTCGTATCCTGAGGAGAGCACGGGAGTTTACCGTGGCGTGCATGTTAACAGCGAGCTCCTGGACTAACATTAAATGGTGAGGCATTTTGTGGTGAAACTTTTGGATGTGATTGCTCCGTGTAGCCACTTTGATTTTCGCTAGTCATTCCTTAAACCACTTGGACGTGGGTCCGGGATGCTTGGTACTGCAAGTCCATGTAACTGCGCTGTGCCCTGGCCACATTGCATTTATCTTGAATTACAACTGTGGCCGGTATTCGGCGATTCCTTTTGTTATTATTGTTGTTAATATGTTAAGTGGTCAATTTTATGAATCAAAGTTTATTCCCTGTATAAAACTTCAGCCGCTATTTTAAACTGGAATTCCAACTTCTTCCTTGTTGGCAACTATATTAGCAACAATTTTGCACCGTCAAACGGTGCTTTGGTATTTAAGGTTGTGTGCGGATTGTCTGGTCATTACCACCTTGAGCTAGCTATGGTTTACAAACTTTATGAAGTGAAATTTCACGTCAATGGAGATTGTTTAATGAACTATTGCCTTAATAGTAACTGCGGTTGTCACACTACAACGTTTACCATGTCTTCCTGCAGTTGGCGCTACCCAGTGCTTGGCTGTTGGTTTTAGTATTTTAGTGAACTGTGTATTAATATTGGATTTATGTGTTCTAGAAGCCGTTAATGGTGTGCGCAGCACCTCCTGCCTCTTGTCACTTGAGCCCCGAGCACGGAATTCAGACGCTCGGCCGATGTGAACGCCAAACGCCGAGAATGTGCTGATTGCTGCGAAGATCTTTCAGGCTATCATAACATCATATTGCCGAATGTTTTCCATAGTAGTTAAGTCACGTATTTATGAAATCTTACTATTTGAGTATTTTTGAAACCTAATAGCTTTTACAAATTGTTATTTTTCATATTCACAAGGCCTGATAATTGACTTAATTTGACCACAGATCTGCAGTTATGTTAAAGTTATATTTGTGTGAAGTAATTTTTTATTAATTTAAAGTTGGCGCCATAAGGCTGTTTTACTTTTAAAATTTTTTGGATTATTCTCATTGCTTTTATACACTGAATAAAGGTGTAGATCACCGCAATTTGCAAATGCTAATTTATTATTGTGTTGTTACCAGTGCTTTGTTGTAATTAACGTGGTGAAAATAAATTTTTGTATCCTCAAATGGGGTCAGCATACCACTCCAGCAGCCCATTTGCCCTGGTTACCAATCCTATAACTTGTGTTGTATGGAACTGGGGACCTAGAAACGACGGAGAGGTTTCGTCCGCGCCGTAGCCCTCAGTGGTTCACAACCCCACAAGAGGCAACAGCACTCCACTCACCCCACCGCCGCCCCACACTGAACCCAGGGTTAGTGTGCGGTTTGGCATCCAGTGGACTTGTACCAGGAGAACGGTCTACCCGGCGGGAGGCCCTAGCCACACGGCATTTCCATTTCCACTTGAATGATAGTGGATTAAAGCACATGGACTGCAGGATAGGATGAAAATGTCAGTCTGCTTGTAATAATGTATTATTTTCTATGATGACTAATGGACTATTTGAAATTTCATCTACTGGAGCAATCACGTCAGCTGTGTCCATAAGATGGATGTAGCAGCGATATGAAATTAATTTTTTTTGCCAGTGATTCCAAAAGCAGAACGATCCCTGTCGCGCGTTAATTTCTAATTTCAAACTTGGAAATTTTCCTGTGCTGCCCAAGCTCTGATTTGTTATATTTCTCGATAAGAGTAGCAACAGTCTGGGCTTTTCTCTGGGCGCCGATTTCGGACTTATACTTTTTCCACGATGTGGGATATCTGTTTTCTGCTTTTAGTAGCATTATGTAGTGCATATGAACGCTGGTCGTGCTATTATATCGATTCCTCTTAAGGGATGTCACAACAGAGAAGAAAGTTTTAAACTGAATTCTCATTTATTACGTAGTGGTTAATTATTTACAGAAACTGAAAATTACTAGAGTGATTTACAAGTAATAGGTTGCAAATGTGGGCAAAGACGATAGGTATTCTTAAAATTAGAGCTCTGACGTGATAATTTGGTACACTCTTAGACGGCCAGTCGACTCTAAAACACTCATGTTGGTCTAGTACCACTGTAGTATCGGCAGTGTGCGTCAGTGAATGTATGTAGTGGAGAACAGATCAATGGAGTGGCCTCATTCGTGAATAAAACTGGAATGAAATTCTGAGTAGTAGTTTAGATGCAAAGGAACACAGATACTCTGCTCGTGGACATAGTCTAGGAATCACACACATATTGAACGGCTTTAACAACATGTTGAATGCTTTAGGCATTTGTAAAAAGATATGGTTCTAGTAAACGAGTCCGAGGACGCAGGAAACCGTCCAATGAAAAACTCTCTATGAAAGAAAAGTTCAATCCTCATGCGAGGAAAAGTACACCAGAGAACGATTTTACCTGAAGGAAAAACTAGCTGGAAAATCATTATGATGACTGTCTATATACGAGTAGTTCACCGTGTTTTAGTGAGATGTGGAATGAAAACAGAGCATTAATTAACGACATCATCCACTGAAACATATGCATTAATGCACTGCGCACCGTATGGTGGCTTTAGGAGTATGCATGTTCTCGTAAGTGTAGATCAGACCGTCATCTTTTGCTGTGGCATGTGAAATGAACTCAGCAAATCAGATTAGGTGAGGAATCTTCGAGTAGATCTGATCTGCTCCAGTATCCTCAAGATAGCATGTACTTCAGTGTCAGATGCGGTAAATACATACGGTTAGTGGAACTTGCGAATGTAGTTGCAGCAACCCACAGCACAATGAGAGCTTTCCCCCGGCTTAGATCCATCCATTTAAATTTGCACATAATTTTAGTTTGATGGAACTCTCCACGTTACTCCATCCTGTGCAAGCCGCCTCATCTCAGAATAACTACTGCAACCCACATTCATTTGAACCTGTTTATTGTGCTCGTCTCTGGCCTCCTCTGCTTTTTGTACCCCACAATTTCCTCCAATACTAAACAGATGAGTCCTTGAAGTCTCAGAATGTGTCCTATCAACCGCTCTTTTAGTCGCGTTGTGCCACAAAATTCTATCCCTCCTCAATTCCATTCGGTACCTCTTCATTATTTACACGGTCCACCCATCTAATCCTCAACATCCTTCCATAGCATCACAGTTCAAAAGCTTGTACTCTCTTCTTGAATGAACTATTTGCCGTCTAAGTTTCACTTACATACAAGGCCCCACTCCAGACAAATGCATTCAGAAAATATTTCCTAACACTTAAATTTATATTCACTGTTAACAAATTTTTCTTCTTCAGAATTACTTTTCTTGTCATTGCCATTCTAAATTTTATATTCTTTCTAATTCGTCCTTTGTAAGTTATTTTACTGCCCAAATAGCAAAACAGATCTACTACTTTCAGTGTCTCATTTCCTAGCCTAAATTACTCAGTAACGTCGATTAATTCTGCTACTTTCCATTATCACGGTTTTGTTTTTGTTGACGTTCATCTTATAATATCTTTCCAAGACACTATTCAGTCAGTTCAATTGCTCTTCCAAACCATTTGCTGTCTCTGACGGGATTGCACGCCATCAGCAAACCAAATCGTTTTTATTCCTTCTCCCTGAACTTTAATTCTTTCTCCAGATATCTCCTAGGTTCCCTTCCCTGCTTGGTCAATTGCATAGTGAATAACGTTGGCGATAGCGTATAACTGAGTCTCACTCCCTTCTCAACCACTGCTTCCCTTGCATGCCCTTTGGCTCTTGTAACTGCCGTCTGATTTCTGTACAAGCTGCAAATAACGTCCTGCTCTCTGGATTTTAATCCTGCTACTTTCAGAAATTTAAAACTTGTGTTCCAGTCAGCACTATCGAAAGCTTTCACCAAACCAACAGATGCCATAAACGTGGGATTGCCTTTCCTTATACTGTCCTCTGAGATTAGTCGTAGAACCAGTACTGCCTAGCATGTTCCAGCATTCCTCCGGAACCCAGTCTGACCTTTCCCGGCTTCTGGCAGTTTTTCCATTCTTCCGCAAATAATTCGTGCCAGTATTTTGCAACCGTGAGTTATTAAACTGATAGCTCGGTAGTAGCCACACCTGTGATCATCTACAGCCTTAGGAATTGGAATTATTACATTCTTCTTGAAGTCTCAGGGTATTTCCGCTACCTCATAGTTTAGTCATAGATGGCTCGCACAAGGAATTCAGTAGTTCTGAGGAAATGGCGTCTATTCCAGGGGCCTTGTTTCGGCTTAGATCTTTCAGGGCTCTGCCACATTCTTCTCGTAGTATCATATCTCCCATTTCATCTTCATCTACTTCCCCTCTCATCCTCTTTTTTATAATACTGCCTTCTATTTCATTTCCTTCGTACAGCTCCTGTATATATTCCTTCACTATTTCATTTCTCAAATATATCCATTCGTCTTCTACTGTACTCCTTTTCTCTGTTTCAGTTAACCATTGCCTAGTAGTCCCTCTGAAAGTTTTAACAACCTCAGATTCTTTCAGCTTCCCCAGGTTTCATATCCGTAATTTCTTATTTTTTGCAAATTCTTCAGTTTTAATCCACAGTTCATAACCAATAAATTACGGCCAGAGTCCATATTTGCTGCCGGAAATACCTTATTATTTAAAATCTGGTTCCTAAAACTCTGTCTAACCATTATATAACCAATCTGAAACCCTCACGTATCTCCAGATCTGTTCCACGTACACAATTTTCTTTCATGATTCTTCACCCAAATGTTAGCGATAATTAAATTATGCTCTGCACAAAATTCTACCACCCAGCTTCCTCTTTCATTCCTTTCCCCCAGACCACTATTTATACTTCTCTCCCTCTTCCTGCTACCGAATCCCAGCCACCCGTCACAAATAAGTTTTCCTCTCCGTTAACTAACTGAATAATTTCTTTTATCTCATCGTACATTCCTTCAATCTCTACATCTCCTGTAGAGCTAGTTAGCAAGTAAACTTGTATTACTGTGACGGGTGTTGACTTTGTGTCTGTCTTGGTTACGATGATGCGTTCACTATACTGCTCATAGTAGCTGACCCAAATTCATATAACCCCATTCATTATTAGACCTACTCCTGGATTGCCTCTATTTGATTTTGTATTTACAACCCGGTACTGACCTGGTCATCCTGCCACAGAGATTCGTTTTATTCCCAGTATGTGTAACTTTTACGCTTATAGCGTTTGTAGACTTAGAGAGAGCTTTTGATAATGTTGACTGGAATGCTCTCTTTCAAATTCCAAGGGTGACACAGGTAAAATACAGGAAACTAAAGGCTATTAACAATTTGTACAGAAAGCATATGGCAGTTATAAGAGTCAAGGGGCACGAAAAGGAAGCAGTGGTTGAGAAGGGAGTGAGACAGGGTTGTAGCCAATCCCCTACGTTATTCAATTTATTCATTGAGAACGCAGTAAAGGAAAGAGAAGAAAAATTTGGAGTAGGAATTAAAATCCAGGGAGAAGAAATAAAAACTCTGAGGTTTGCTGATAACATTGAAATTCTGTCAGAGACAGCAAAGGACTTGGAAGAGCAATTGAATGGAGTAGACAGTGTCTTGAAAAGAGGATATAAGATTAACATCAACAAAAGCAAAACGAGGATAATGGAATGTAGTCGAATTAAATCAGGTGATGCTGAGGGAATTAGATTAGGAAACGAGACACTTAGAGTAGTAGATGAGGTTTGCTATTTGGGAGGCAAAATAACTGATAATGGTCGAAGTAGGAAGGATATAAAATACAGACTGACAGTGGCAAGGACTATAGATTTAAGTGTCAGGAAGCCCTTTCTGAAAGTATTTATATGGAATGTAGCCATGTATGGAAGTGTAACATGGACAATAAACACCTTAGGCAAGAAGAGAATAGAAGCCTTTGAAATGTGGTGCCACAGAAGAATGCTCAAGATTAGATGAGTAAATCACGTAACTAATGGCGAGGTACTGAACAGAAATGGGGAGAAGAGAAATTCGTGGCACAACCTGACTAGAAAAAGTGATCGGTTGGTAGTAAATTATGAGGCATCAAGGCATCGCCAGAATAGCAGTTGAGGGAAGCGTGTGGAGTAAAAACCGTAGAGGGAGGCCAAGAGATAAATGCAGTAAGCAGGTTCAGAAGGATGTAGGGTGCAGAAGTCACTCCAAGACGAAGAGGCTTGCATAGAATATAGTAGTGTGGAGAGCTCCATCAAACCAGTCTTTGGACTGAAGACCACAACATGAGTAACTTCAACTTATTCATTTCCCTTTTCAATTTTTCTAGCGTACTTTTCTAATTAAAGGATCTAACGTTCAGCGCTCCGATCCCTAGGATGTCAGTGTTTTTCCTGCTGACATCCTCTTTACGAGTCCCCGTTCGAAGATCCGAATGTGGGACTACTTTAGCTCAGGAATATTTTCCCCATGAGGATACCATCATCATTTAACTATATATTAGAGCTGCGTGTATTCGGGAAAAGTAACGACTGTAGTTTCCCCTTGCTTTCAGTTGTTTACAGTACCAGCAGATCGGTCGATCATCAAGATTGTTGCCCGTGCAACTATTGAAAAGGATCCTGCCCGTCTTAAGGAACCACAGATACTCATCCCTTGCCGTTGCACCTACTTTACGACCACCTGTATCGTTGACGCACGCAAGCGACTCCACCTCGGCAATGTCTGTAGGTGATTGGGCAGAGCGCAAGCATAAGATATTATTATACAGAAACTAGATATAAAGCTCGTCTTATTGGCAACTGTAACCAGATAAATCTCTGTGTGGTGAATAGTATCCAGGAAGGTGTGAAGATCATATTGTGCCTTGAGGGACGTTGCATTCACATCCCGCAAAGAGCGAAAAAACTGTAAATTCTACAATGTATTTAGATGTGCACTTGCTGCATAAGTCGATTAAGCTGTTCGGTTTATCTGTGGATATGTACACAAGGCAGCCGTCATTTCGTACAGTGGTCACATTTCGTAAACCAGTACATGCTCTGCACTTCATGACAAGCGAGGTGGCGCACTGCTAAGTCGCAGGGGTCTTACTCTGGTGGCTAGCAGTTCAAATCATCATCCGGCTAAGATTTCATTTTCCGTAATTTCCCTGCTTCGCTTAAGTCGGAAGCTGAGGTAATTCCCTTGAAACGACACAGCCGATCACTTCCCCCGTCCTTCCCCAATCTGAACATGTGTTCCAGCCCTATTAATCTTGTCACCGACGAAATGCTAAATTCTAACTTTTTCTTCTTCTTCTTCTTCTTCTTCTTCTTCTCCTTCTCCTCTTCGTTCCTAGGCTCCATATACCCATCGCTGTTGTATCTGCATGGTTCTGGTGTGCTACTGGTCATTTTCTCTCACTGGATCTCGCTAACGTACTGATCTTGCATCCACTTCATCGGACGACTCTTTACTGTGTGACAATGGCGTAATATTGCACACTCAGGTCACCAAAGACAGGATACTACCCCATCCACGTGGGTGGTATTTCAGATCGGTGTAATATTACTTATTACTGAGTCACTGTTCTTAATATCCTCCAAATTCGTGTAATTCGTATCCCCATTCTGTATGGCGCAAGTTTTACAAACGATAACCAGCAACTGGGATGTGGCAGACGCCCCATAGGTAGCCCACAAACAACTCTTTCCTCTGAAATGAAATGTCGTGTGGCTGGGTCTCCCGTTGGGTGGACCGTTTGCCTGGTGCAAGTCTTTTGAGTTGACGCCACTTCGGCGACTTGCGTGGAGATGAGGATGAGGTGATGATGGTGATGATGGTGATGATGATGACAACACAACACCCAGTTCCTGAGCGGAGAAAATCTCCGACCCAGCTGGGAATCAAACCCGGACCCCTTTGCATGACATTCCGTCGCGCTGACCACTCAGCCACCGGAGCGGACACTCTTCCCTCTGTACACCTTGTAGCGTGTCGACAGATGGGCAGGCATGAAGAAGGGAGAGAATGCGTCTCTTTTTATAAGGGGCCCGTGGGAGAGGACAGAATCCATCGCTTGTTTGGTTTGTAGATCAACGGGGACAATGCGCGACAGGAACCACACGATATACCACCAAACAAGACGTGAAGTTTGAAAATTGTGAGAGAGATATTGGTAAACTACTTGTTATTTGCTAACGCTTTTGGAAGAAACGTTTTTGCAAAATGTATGTTAATTGGAGAGGGAATATCAGACATTACATATTACTCAAAGGTAACGTGATAACTAATGTTCAGGAAAATGACCCAGAGATTCGCCTGAATATAATGCAACGACATTGTTTTATTTATAACGTTTGCGAGTGATGAAAGATGTTAAATTGTTTGAGAAGAAGTTATTTAATAAGTTTCTAAAGGGTAACTAAAATCAGTTGGCTGTGGGCCAGAATAAGATAAATTTTGTAGAAACAAAGCACTAATAATGTGGTTCAATTACATTAATAGAGCTTTCAATAGAGCTGGCACACGTAATCTGTTTGTTTTTTATTGGATGAAAATGTCACACTTACGTTCATTTCTTATACTTAATAAGTGTAATTAACATAAATTATCTATCCAAATGGGTAACACGAATTCTTCATCACCGTATAATCAGCTTCCCAACGGGGGTAGCAGAAGTGTCTCTACATAAAAGTCGTTCTCAATATTAAATGTCCATATTTTGGTATGATATATTTCGGTAGTGTCAGAAATTTGATTCAAATTAAGTTCTTCATTATAGCGAAGAGGCAAGACGTGCGGTTACCAGAAAACCTACCCACAGTCTGCCTATGCGTACGTTGTTCACAGTTTACTTGTGCATGTGATCTCAAACATTGCTTGAACTGTGTTTTTTTTTCTTTTTGGTCATTCTGCGTCATTTGTGTCACCTTGTCGTCGCAGTGTTGAGCTGAAGTTGTCTTACTTTGGAAGAAACTACGGGTAGTGCTTTTATTTAATTGTTAGGAGATTACAGCGAACGTCGATGTCAAACGTAACTCTCGATTTTGAGGTCAAAGACAGCAATCAACAGAAATGCAGGTGAGGAAATTAGTACGCCTGTGGGAAGTAAGGATATACAAAACCCGACAGTTGGCTTGATAAAACGTATTGATAACAGAGGTATAAATCATTGGGCCACGAATCAAATGTGGAGTGGTATGATAACTCAGCTTTTGTCGACGGTAACTCAAACGCTAGATCAACAGCTAACAGAGAAGTTAGATGCCATGAATTTTATGTTCAGTGTCATCAGTTCCGAGACCGAGAACGCGGGGTCGCAGTTGGCTGAAGCACTGAAGAACACGAATTGGCAAATAGAACATACAAGTTTCCAAGTTATGGATATGCGAGAAGTTTTGGCAAGGACGTAAACGATTTCCGGACAAAAACTGATGAGAAGTTACCACAATTAGAAAGCAACGCAAAACGCAAAATACGCTGCGTGTCGCAATTTCACACAAGAAGTGAAGGAAAACAGGCAACAAGTAAGAGAGCGCATCTATGCAGTAAAATATCAAGTACAAGGTAATGAGAGAAGCGTAACTGAAGTTCAGAAAAAAATAGCTATGGAGCAAAGCGGCGAGGCCTCATCACGTGAGATCAGTGCATCATAAAGATACCATGGGGCATTATCAATTAAAATAGCATTATCCCTTCAAACCTAATCTGATTTGCTGAGTGCACTTCGAGCTGCTCAGTTGATGTAACTTATTGCAGAATCACTCCAGTTCGTCTAGGACACCGTCCTTTGTCTATGAATTCTATCGAAAGAGATTTTATCTTAATGGGTATCAAGGCGTGCAGGTATCTGTTGCAACGATTTGAAGGAAGCATCAGCGAAGGATGCCTGCGCAATGTCTACCATAGCACATTTTACAAACCCCCTACACGCAGTGACCTCAACGTCATGTATCATTCACACGAAGAAAAGCCATTTGCTTGACTGTGGTGTAGTTCCACCCAGCTTACAGGAGGGGACAAAGAGCTCTTGACGGTGGACAGGACACTGCTCTTTAGCACATGGTTATCTTCCCTGGGGAGAGAACCCATCAGTGACTTATGCTACTAATGTGTGATTAAGTGCGCAACATTCTGGAGGACTGTATTCAGGTTGCTAACGATAAAGTAAACCATGTTTTGACTGGAGCTTTCCTTCTTGTCACGTACGATGCGCAGACTGTCAAACATCTAGTAAATTTTTGTTCATCTTCCGTGTTTTGTATAGAATGTTACTGGTTGTCAAACTGATTTAAATCAACAAACCAGTTCCAACTTGGAGGTCTGTAGAGTTTTTAAACTTCTCGGACATTTCACTTTTTACAGTTTTGACTAACTATGTATTATGCTGACAAATTTTAATTTGTTGTACGGTATGATAATTTGAGCAATCAGTTGCCGTGTTCCTAATCCTAACAACAAAAGAGTGTAACGTTCCCTGGGTACGACGCTTTCAGTGTTGCTTCAGTATCGAAATACAAATATCAAGATGATTAATCCATTTGTTTTACAAGTCTGAAACGTCAGTGCTGTTTGACATTGTTGTATACAGACAAATCTTAACAAGTTCACGTGTTTTTGATAAATAAACGTGTGGTCCCACAAAAAAAGGTTGATAAATGCACCTGTTAATTGACTACTGCAGTGAATATAATGAAAACTTGAAAGGTGTGACACGCTATTTGACATTGTAGAAATCATATACTGCATTTAGATATGCCAGTGTTCTCTTAATCGGCATATGAAGTTATTGTGGCTGGGCTGGGTGGCGAGGAATAGAAAAGAGAGAGAGAGAGGCGGGGAGGGGGGGGGGGGGAGAGAGATGCATCTGCGTTATTCCATATTAGCAGGTGGGTGAAGGCCGGATTCCATGATCATCGTTATAGCACGAGTTCCTTACGGGTACCGCAATAATAAACAATAATAAGTGTTTCAACACCGTACGGAAGAGTAGATGGACGACATCAGATGTAATAACTGAAGGACATGCTGTGGATCGTTCGTTAATATCATCTTTAGCGTTATAGAAGGCACTGCATGGATATTCTGTGAGGTGTGTTTGATGGGGTGGTTTGTTTCAAAATTGTCCCAAGCTAGGAATGATGTCAAAATGTCCGAGAATTCTTGCAAGATCCACAACAAAAGTATGTTCGTCAATTGCTGCTGCGAACATTTATATGGTTTAATCCATTATCATCTTCTGAAAACGCTCATCTTGTGATGCGTCTTCTACGTGACGGTGTGGGACTAGCGCTCTATTCTGCACTGAAACGGCAAACTTCTTAAGAACCATGACTGGCAGTGTCGTTGTTGCAAAGTTGTGAGAGGTGCCGTTGTCACACTGTCCGATAGCAATAACAAAACAATAAGGTTAAAATTTCTCTAGTGCATGTTGCGTTTTCAGAGCTGACATTATACAAAGAAAAAGTCTCGTGTGATATCGGAGATTATTAACAACACTGAATTTTTATGTACTTTTCAGTCGTTTTGCCACTTGGCTCAACTAAAAAAAAAAATATTTCTTGTAACAAATATTATAAGCAACGAGTAATAAAGTCTTAGGAACACGTAAGATACTTCAGAATAGCCGAAGTTTAAAATTTTGTGGCCACTTTTAGGAAAGTCAACATACTCCCTATAAAATGACTTTTATCTTAATAATATGAATATTTATGTATGCGTTTGGAAAGAGAGATTGATTTTTGATTGAGACTTTACTTTAAGTCGTATCTGGTACCTGAATTTTGGTTGCGGCCTCCTTAAATGATCAGCTTCTGCACCAGTTGGTGACGTATTATAATTTGGAGGAAGTTATTGTTCTTTAAGATTTAAAGGACGACTATGTTGGTTACTTGGCCGTATTTTGGATAGCTTTGAGCCCACGTTTTCGTAGCTTTTCATACCTATGGGACCACTGTTGTAAATAAATAAAGATCAAACAGCACTCTCCTTTCCGTGAGAAATGGAGATTGCTTGGCACACAAACTTCCTTCAAACTACATGTCCTGTTGCAGCAAAATTGGTCAATGGAGTTCAGCACCATACTATTATTCAATAACACAATTGAATTACTGTAATTAAGTAATTATGAGACGTTGTTATGTATGGAATGAAAACTATAGAGAATGCATTTCCTTTCCAGTATTTTAGTGAACTTTGTACACTTACAATTATGTCCATTGATAGCCAGCGACGACAGTGAAGTTCACCTACTTTTCCAAAAACAAGATATTTCTATTCTTCACTTCCAGAAAATTTGTATACATAAATGTTTGGCAACTCTTACACATACTTTACTCGGTTTTATCACTAAAATAGCAAATTTCATTAAATGTAACAGTGCGTTCTGAGCGACGGCCTCGTAACACGCCCTCTTTCCACAAGATACAGATTAACAGTCCTCTTTTTTTTTTTTTTTTTTTTTTTTTTAATAAATCAGTTGGTTTTTTAGAGTCCATACCCAAACATTCACAACTACTATCGTTGCGGGGATTGCGCGCTAAAGAGTTTCTTGCTGTCCAGCTGCGCTTCACTTGGTATTTACATACATTACTGAGCGTCTCAGAATAAAATTAGGCACAAATTAGTTAAGAAAAGGGCAGTGAGGGTCACGTAACGTTACATCCCTCATAAATGTGGAATCTGAATCGAATTATTATCGGTAACTACAAAGCCGGAAAATTACAGAAAAATCAGAGTCTCCTGTGTTGTGAAAGTATCGCTGTCACTCTTTGTACTTGTGTTGCATTCGAAGTTATTAGAGCCACGAGAAAGTCTGAGAACTATCGATAAATATTACTAATACACATTCCCGTATATCCTTTACTGTTCGTTCTTCCTTGTTCTGAGGATTCTACATCACGAAAGATTACTGGAGGCCTCTCGACGGAAACTGAATGCTACAATTTGTTCCGTAAGCTTGAATTCAAGAGCAATACGGGGAGTGGGTCTAGTTTCTTGTTTGCAGGGAGTCCACAGTTACCTGGCAGTCAGAAGTCAGGAGGAAAGTTGACCAGCGTCTGGGGGCTCTATACCCCCTCCTCAATAAAAATTCGACGCTCTCAAGTGAGAATGGCCTCAAGATTTACCGACTATTCATCCGCCCCATTATAGAGTACGCCAGCGTTGTATCGGGAAATGCAGCCACAAAACATCTCTCCAGACTTCAAGCACTGCAGAACAAGGCCTTAAGAAGAATAATGCACGTGCACTCGCAGTTTCCAACGAGGTTTCTGCGTGACATAACACCTGAGCCAGAGATATTACCACGTTTCCAAGAAGTTGCCTCCCGCTTTTATGCGACGAAGGAAGAAGCCGGAAATCCCCTGATCCGGAACCTGGGAGCCCCTGATGAAGAAAGGGCTGTATATCAACGACCCGCAGCCCTGCTGCATAGATGAAAGCCCCAGCAGGCCACACCAATCACCAAACAGATGACAGATACACCCCACAAATAAAGATGCCACACCTCCTAACCAGATGTTTCAAATGGTTCAAATGGCTCTGAGTACTATGCGACTTAACTTCTGAGGTCATTAGTCGCCTAGAACTTAGAACCACTTAAACCTAACTAACCTAAGGACATCGTACACATTCATGCCCGAGGCAGGATTCGAACCTGCGACCGTAGCGGTCGCTCGGTTCCAGACTGTAGCGCCTAGAAACGCACGGCCACTCCGGCCGGCCCAGATGTTTCCTCTCCCGTAACAAACACAGAAGAAGTAGGGAATGCCCACAGGTAAACCCTACCTTACAAACAACGGAAGGATAGTAGTTAAGAAGAAGTGGGTAGGAGCAGCTGGCGAGAGCAGCAGGCAGGCGGGCCCTCAGCCTTGCACGCCTGCAGCAGCCGCCGCGCAGCGCAGCTGCGCCGGGTCTCCCGGGCTGCGTCTGACCTCTGGCATCTCCTGTCTCGGCCAGGGTGCGCAGCGGTTGCACGGAGCACGGTGTCCTCGTCGTGTGCAGAATACAGTACAAAAGGAAACCTCATGGGTGGCGGAGAGCTTCCTCTCAAGCTGGAGCGGCCATCATCAGTTACATAAATTTTTTTTATTCGTCTGGTTTTGATTTAGCCGCAAAAAAAAAAAAAAAAAAAAAAACAAAAAACAACTTAAATGAAAGTTATGAATTCTGAATTTAAGCTACGGCATCTGGAAATGAAACGAGTTGTGCTCCGTAGCTGATGTACGAATTGGGATTTCTCCCTTTCTATCACATCCTCTAATTTCATTCTGTTTAGTAGACTTACTTCAGCCCTCAACACGTTGAAATCATTTCTGAGAGCCAGCGTCGAAGCAAGAAACTGTGCATCAATTCTACTGAATACTACACTCTTTTCATAAATTTAAGATCAGTTGCAACCTCTCGAACTATAGGGATTGGACAAAAATATGGAAACACTGCGATAAATGCATGCTAGAACATAAATACAGATGCTAGCCAAGCTTGCTGGTTGCGCTGGTCACTAGCGACACCTGGCAATGTCCTCAATACGTTGCAAGTTTTAATCGTGGTCAGAACAGTGTTACGTGTAGTTGTGAGTGCATTATGTCGGAACTAAGTGAATTCGTGCGAGGGCAAATTGTTGGTGCTCGTATGCTGGGTGCTTCCGTAACCAAGGCAGCCGAAGTGTTTGGAGTGTCAAGAGGCACCGTATCAAAGATCTATACCGCATATAGGGGAAGCGGAAAAACGTCGTCCAACAGGTCCCAACGCGGACCAAAGGGTGTGATGACTGACCCTAACGGACGGTCACTGAAGAGGATTGTGACGGAAAATACGAGGACGACAGCTGCAAAAGCCACTGCAGAGCTGAATGTCGCACTCGCGAAGCCTGTCAACACCAAAACAACACGAATGGAGCTGCATAACGCAGGAAATTCTATGGAGTGCTGAAATTCCAAAATCACTCATCAGTGATTCAAATACCCATAACAGAAAAATATGGTGTCGAAGTCATAAAACTCGGACTATGGAGCAGTGGAAGAATTTGGTCGGATAAGTCTTGTTCAACACTGTTTCAAATATCTGGCTGTGTTTACGTCCCAAAGCCGCACGGGCTAGCAGCGCGGTCTGGGGCGCCTTGCCACGGTTGGTACAGCTCCCCCCCCCACCCCCCCACCCCCCCACCCCCCGTCGGAGGTTCGAATCCTCCCTCTCCAACATGGGTGGGTGTGTTGTCCTTAGTGTAAGTTAGATTAAGTAGCGTGTATGCATACGCACCGATGACCTCACTCAGCAGTTTGGTCCCATAGGAACTTATAACCAACTTGATGTCCCAAGGACGAAACATGGCCTGTGTTCGCTAATGATTTGGCAGCCCTATCGTTTTTTCCATTGGGCTTATGGATACTCTGGGAGGGCGCATTACTGTCAAGGATTATGTGACCATCTCGTGGTACAACGTTTGTTCCGTAGTGGTGGTCTGTGTTCCAAGGTGACAGGGCTCTTGTTTATATAGCTCGCATCGTGTAGGACTGATTTTGTCAGCACGAAGATGAACTGTCACACCTCCAATGGCCACCAGAGTCACCAGATCTCAATATTATTGAGCTTTCGTGGTTTATTTCGGGGAGAAGGGTGGTTGATCGCTATCTACCCCCATCATCTTTAGCTGAACTTGTCTCTATTTTGTAGGAAGAACGCTATAGGGCTCCCTTAAAAACCATAAGGAACCCATATTTATCCATTGCGAAGCGACTGGAAGCTGTTTTGAATGTCAACGGTCTTATGTACCGTATTAGGCTCTGAGCACTATGCGACTTAACTTCTGAAGTCATCAGTCGCCTATAACTTAGAACTAATTAAACCTAACTAACCTAAGGACATCACACACATCCATGCCCGAGGTAGGACTCAAACCTGCGACCGTAGCGGTCGCTCGGCTCCAGACTGTAGCGCCTAGAACCGCACGGCCACTCCGGCCGGCACCGTATTAGGAATGATAATGTGTTGTGTTCTTGGTGTTTCCATATTTTTGCCCACCACCTGCATATTTTTACGACTGCTTCAGAGAAAAGACCTTGACATAATTTTTAGCGCAATAAAATCTGGTTCTGATGCCGATTTTCGACTGAAAGATAAAATTTCTTCAAAGTGTTAGTTGGTTGGTTGGTTGGTTGTTTGGGGAAGAAGACCAGACAGCGTGGTCATCGGTCTCATCGGATTAGGGAAGGATGGGGAAGGAAGTCGGCCGTGCCCTTTCAGAGGAACCATCCCTGCATTTGCCTGGAGTGATTTAGGGAAATCACGGAAAACCTAAATCAGGATGGCCGGACGCGGGATTGAACCGTCGTCCTCCCGAATGCGAGTCCAGTGTCGAACCAAGTGTTAGTTGTCGTAAGTAGTACCTTGAAGTGTATGGTGTAGGCAGCTTAATTCACTGAAGTGAAGTAGCACAACATCGATTCCAGCTTCCAAGGGCGTAGAGATTGTGGCAAGTTTTTCGGTGATTTTGACTTGGTAGTGGCCCAAGTTGATGCCTTGATATTCTACGTCGAGGCAGCAGCAAGATGTCAGCACCAATGTCAAAATTGATTCAGAGATGGTCTGAAGATACACGTTGCTTGTTGAGGCATAAATTTGCTGTTGTATGCCTTTAATGATGGCGACATGGATGACTTCAGGTTGAACTCTGTTGCTGGGGAACATGGTATGGTCGTATGGCCCAACCACTAAAGCCTCATGTTGTTCTGCGACGCTCAGTAGACGTCGTCTACTGGCATTTGTAAATCTTGAGTGCCATGCGACATGCTTGGCGTTTAGGTTGGCTACGATGGAAATCCTATCGCGTAAGTTCAGCGAGGCTTCGAAATCATTGGGATATGAATACTGCGATAAACGTGATACGTACTACTGACGTATGGTCGACGATACAAGTAGCCTCATGCTTTGCCAACGGTGGGAAATGAACTGGGTACCTCTGTACCACCACCTGCCCTTGGTCTATCCGTGTTGAAACGTGTGTAGTTTAGCGCCATAAACACATACTTCGTGTTTTAAACGTCTTTGACTCACCAGGCTAATGTCAATAACTTCTTCTCTGACCAACTGACGAAGTTCGCCAGCTTGAGTGCGGACATCATTGGCATTCCACGCACCTATTTTCAGTCCATTAATGTTGTCCATAATGCAGCCGTTGTGGTTTAGATCCCCTGATTGCTTGCATAGCTTATAGCACTGCAGCACTAATTCGCTGCTGAAGCAGCTCTATCAACTTTGTTATGCTGATCACCAGGGCAGTCACCTGCGCAGTTAAGCTCTTGAGATCGTTTTGTGTAGCATTTGTTGTGACACTGGAGCTAGCATTATTTTCCTGCGCTTTTCGGTGGCGGCACTCGCGGATGGGCGAACTACAGTTGTGCGTTTCTTCTGATGTTCATTCCTTTTATGTGGAGACTCAGCGCTGGGCTGCAACGGTGAGGTGTCAAAAGTAAATTGTTGGTGGTACGAAGACGTGGCTGTATCTTCAGCGACTGCGGTTTTCTTGTGTGACGGGCTCGGGCATTGCTGGACAGATGCTTCTGCATTGGTTGGCATCGTCGACAAGGCATCTGCGGCGTAATATACGCCAGGTCGTGTATTGGCCTTCTTTTGTTGCAGCTCAGTGGTTAGTCCACGTTGGCGAGCTACAGCGCGCTACCATGCGGTGCAGCTGCAGTAGCTAGCCACACGTGTTTTCTCGTTGCAGAGTGTGCATAGCGCGCATCGCGGCGTCGAAGCACATGGGAGAGGGCAACCACGGCGTGTGTGGCTGCAGCACGCTTGACGCTCGTGTGTGGCACGAACAGTGCCGGTCAACGTCACTGATGCCCTGGCACAGGTAGTATGGCGCTGGGCATCGTTTAGCTCTTAGGCTTCCTACTCCCACTGTGAGATTAGTAAGACAAGTCAGTTGGAAAAGTCTCCTTTTTATCGGTTTGTCAGCTGCTACAACTGGAAATAGCGCCATATTCTCTATTGCCCTCGGAGTTCTGAACTTACGCCAATCCTTACAGAGAAGTCCAGAGCTTCCGGTTCTTCCTTTACATGATCGAGATCCATATCGAAGGACAGATAGCGGTGTACCACTTCGAGCACTTTGCCAGGTGTAGGCTCGTGGGTATAGTAGGGTAGCTTTCTTTTCGACTTTTGTTGTGTCACTCGTCGGAAATCTTAAACCACAGGCATTCCGGTTGGCCATCTTCACGTTGAACACAGTGATTGCGCAGCTTCGAAGAAGTTCCTGAAGCTTCCTGCAGTTCTCTTGAAATTGAGGTACTACGGGTGGAGGTGGTGATTCAGATTTTGGCGCTATGGAAACGCCTTTTGGGTCGTCTTGGAGCTTTGAGAGCAGTGCCAATGCGTTAGTGGTATCTGCTGAGGGTATGGTTCATAATTTTAGTGGTCGAGCAGTTCTTCTGACAGAGACATCGGCGATGGGTACTGGTGTTTTCCTCGCTTTCTTCCCCTTTGATTAGCTTCGTATATTGGCGGTGATAACAGGATCTCTCCTTTTGTTTCTCACGGCAGTTCCAGTTGGTGAAAGCCTAATAGGTTGTTCATCTTTCGAACCTGGGAGAATTATTGCCGAGGCGGTCTTGTCTAAGTCGTATTCAGTTGCACTGTCCATTGTCAGGTCTAGGTTCGTCATACTTGGAGGGGTCGCCAGGCGGGTTAGACTCACAGGCCGGCGATTGGCCGACTCCGCGTTCGCGTTGGCCCGTGTAGTTTTCCACATCGCTAACTCGGATGGTCCATGATAGCAATATTTTCTCTCTGACCTTTTTATAGCGGTATCATGCCCCGAAAAACATTCTTTCTTCCTTATCCGATGAGACGCCTCCCTTTACTTGGGTATTAAATCACAAACGTCCGCAGAAGACAGCAACTGGTTTTACATTCAGATAAATTCCAAATTGTAAATACTGTTATTACTAAGAAACTAGTAAACGGATTTTGGTGAGTGAAACCATTCTAATTCGTGTCTTCTGTAACTATGACTGTGCCAACAGAAATTACTATATTTCCATTTGAAAAGAAAGGGAAGTTGATATGAATACCTCTGTAATTAATATAGCTATGAAGAGAGACTGTAAATCGTTTAGTGAAGACTTTCTCACATTTCATTTGGGTAAAAATAGAATTTCGATATCCTAAACGGTTTCAGAAATATTTGTAGCTGGATCACTCAAAATGGCTCTGAGCACTACGGGACTTAACATCTATGGTCATCAGTCCCCTAGAACTTAGATCTACTTAAACCTAACTAACCTAAGGACATCACACAACACACAGTCATCACGAGGCAGAGACAACCCCTGACCCCGCCGGGAATCGAACCCGGGAACCCGGGCGCGAGAACGCTACCGCACGACCACGAGCTACGGACGGATCACTCTGTATATACAGTTTGGTCAGAAACAGTCTGAAAGGCTTGTAAGGGTGTTGCAGGGTAGTTTGTGCTGGGAAATAATTGTTAAGAAAAAAATTCGATACATTGTGCCATTTCTGAGTTTGCTAGCATCGAAGTTAGCCAATGAGGTCGCTACGCTCCCAGATTCAAGCTACCCGCCAGATACAAGTCGTGTCAGTTCTCACAGCGTAGGTGCCAGTGCACGAGATAGCTCCGGTTCTATCCTTACGACCATCCCATGAACAGTTTATGTGTTACTCTCTTGTTCGGTTTTAGGAAACCAGCCGAACACGCCTGGCGACACGATCTCTGGCGGGCCTCTCGAATTTGCGCGCGCAACAGCCTGACTGGCTGACTTTGGTGCTAATTAACTCGGAAACGGCGCAACATACCGAATTTTTTCTTAACAATTATTTCTCAGCACCACCTACCATACAACACTCTTACCAGATTTGCAGACTGTTTTTGTGTATTTTTAGCATTTGTATCCGTATAACAGGCCATTTCAGTCAGTAGATTATCGACATGACTTGCATACGAACATAACCACCAGTCTGTGAAGGTCCTTGAATTCAGTTTTGATCCACTTAATCATACTGAAAATTCCCTACCGGTGTCATTTGAAATTGTACATACGTTAACCAGAATGGAAAATGCTCCTATCACAGAACAAAAATGGCGAATATGTTCTGGGCAGAGTTAGGGACGTAAAAGAAGGGAACTTTTCGACTTACTTGGCAGCTTCAAAGACATTTAAATAAAAAATCTTGATATATTCGTGTTAGTACCCATGTCATGTAATGAAATGCACCGTCTCAAGTGAAGTAACATGATGAATGATATCGTACCGTATAACATGACACATGCCATCATGTCATCCAACATGGCATTTTTCATCTCGTGCAATATGACAAAACATGTCACTAAAGTTTAGGATGCATAAATTGTAAGATGCAGGTGTGCCAACGCCTTGTAGCTAAAAGAGTTCACTGCGCTGGAAAGTAGACTTAACTCGTAAAGGAGCGCCAATATGTCAAGATGTTTTGATATAAATGTCTTCGAAGCTGCCAGGTAAGTCGAAAGGCTACTTCGCTTCTTTTACATCCCTAACTCCGCCTACAACACATTCGCCTTCTTTGTGCTACGACAGGAGCATTTTTCATTTAGGTTCCCAATTTTTACTCTACCATAAGTATGACAATAGACCGCCATAGCCTGGCAACCGATGTAGACTTTTATTGACTCGGGCGACGACTAGTCCGGTACAGAATTTTTTTAGTCTTTCGAATCATGATGCTTATATCGTGGCGATAAATAAAGCTTTCATAAGACAACAGGACGACCATTAATTACTTCTATTTATCGAACTTCTTAGAAAATTTGAATCGGTTCTCACATGTTTGCAACATAGAAATGGCGCATGTAAAAAAACTCACAAAAGCGAGTTTTCAGTTTTATCGCAAGAATGCATTTTTTATTTATTCGATTCACTTCAAACTGTACGTGCTACATTTAGCTCGCCTTTAAACTATTGTATCTCGACAACGAATAAAGTTTATTGGTTAAAAAATTTCGTTTTGACTTTACCCATTTAGCTATATTAGAGCAAAGTTTGAAGCGGTTCGTACAAGTTTAAGGTATAGAAGTGGCGTGTTTCAAAAATATCCCATAAAAACTTGTTTTTTGCGCATAAAATCCAAACGAAGAAACATTTTTTTCAAACGTGTCTTCGAATAACGTCCGATACATCGGTGGTCCAAATCTGAACCATCAGTCTCGCTGCATTAGGAAGTTATCTAGGGGTGACTGTTTTTGCAAGTAAATTTCGAACGAGGGTGACTGTTTTTGGTCGTAAAATCTGCAAGGGACACATACAAATTGTGCCATTAGCTATTAATTCCAGCCCAATTAAAATCTTTTGCAAAAATAATTAATCGATTCGTATAAATTTGCTGGGGCACCAGCTCCGGTTCGTTGTTCAAACCTTGCTTAATACACTACTGGCCATTAAAATTGCTACACCACTAAGATGACGTGCTACAGACGCGAAATTTAACCGACAGGAAGACGATGCTGTGATATGCATATGATTAGCTTTTCAGAGCATTCACACAGGGTTGGCGCCGGTGGCAGCACCTACAACGTGCTGACATGAGGAAAGTTTCCAACCGATTTCTCATACACAAACAGCAGTTGACCGGCGTTGGTTGGTGATACGTTGTTGTGATGCCTCGTGTAAGGAGGACAAATGCGTACCATCACGTTTCCGACTTTGATAAAGGTCGTAATGTAGCCTATCGTGATTGCGGTTTATCGTATCGCGACATCGCTGCTCGCGTTGGTCGAGATCCAATGACTGTTAGCAAAATATGGAATCAGTGGGTTCAGCAGGGTAACACGGAACGCCGTGCTGGATCCCAAGGGCCTCGTATCACTAGCAGTCGAGATCACAGGTATTTTATCCGCATGGCTGTAACGGATCGTGCAGCCACGTCTCGATCCCTGAGTCAACAGATGGGGACGTTTGCAAGACAACAACCATCTGCACGAACAGTTCGACGACGTTTGCAGCAGCACGGACTATCAGCTCGGAGACCGTGGCTGGGGTTACCCTTGACGCTGCATCACAGACAGGAGCGCCTGCGACGGTGTACTCGACGACAAACCTGGGTGCACGAATGGCAAAACGTCATTTTTTCGGATGAATCCAGGTTCTGTTTATACCAGCATGATGGTCGCATCCGTATGTGGCGACATCGCGGTGCACGCACATTGGAAGCGTGTATTCGTCATCGCCATACTGGCGTGTCACCCGGCGTGATGGTATGAGTTGCCATTGGTTACACGTCTCGGTCCCCTCTTGTTCGCATTGACGGCATTTTGAACAGCGGACGTTACATTTCAGATGTGTTACGACCCGTGGCTCTACCCTTCATTCGATCCCTGCGAAACCGTACATTTCAGCAGGATAATGCACGGCCGCGTGTTGCAGGTCCTGTACGGGCCTTTATGGATACAGAAAATGTTCGACTACTGCCCTGACCAGCACATTCTCCACATTTCTCACCAATTGAAAACGTCTGGTCAATGGTGGCCGAGCAACTGGCTCGTCATAAGACGCCAGTCACTACTGTTGATGAACTGTGGTATCGTGTTGAAGCTGCATGTGCAGCTGTACTTGTACACGCCATCCACTCAATGCCCAGGCGTCTCAAGGCCGTTATTATGGCCAGAGGTGGTTGTTCTGGGTACTAATTTCTCAGGATCTATGCACCCAAATTGCGTGAAAATGTAACCACGTGTCAGTTCTAGTATAATATATTTGTCCAATGAATATCCATTTATCATCTGCATTTCTTCTTGCTGTAGCAATTTTAATGGCCAGTAGTGTATGTTTTAACATAGCTATGGTAAAACAGAAGCTCGAATCACTGTACAAAATGCCGCTGTTCCGAACTAATCCAAATACCTTTCACCCCATCATTTCCTAGCTCAAATAGGAACTGAGCACCAAAACTCCTCCGGCCCCTTCCCTCCCCATCCCTCCCCCCCTCCCCCCCTCCCCCCCGCCAGTTCCCTAAAACCGTGATTCTGCTTATGGCCCTTTCTTACATATTTGTTACAGCGTTTCCGCGCTGTAACGATTTGACTCGTATGACATTGCGCAGTTCTGACATAGGAATTGGCTGACCCCCATAAGAATGACGTCAAAACAAACATTAATAAAGGAAGCTGCAAAGTGTATAGCTGTGGGCAGTGCTGGAGAGTTTTCAGTGACTTACACCAGTTGCTAGCAGAGTAATGGACGGGACAGTTTCAGATGATTCTATTCTAAAGAAAGTATGGTGTCAACATTGAAGAGGCCATATTGAAATGGAGCAATATGATTTTATTTTGTGCCGAATAATAATAAACGACCATCATGCAAAGTTTTTGTTTGTTATTTATATTTTTAAAATCACCATATCCATTATGTGGAGCTGTAAGCCTGCAACCTTGGACAAACGAAACGACCAAGAGATAAATACACTCCTGGAAATTGAAATAAGAACACCGTGAATTCATTGTCCCAGGAAGGGGAAACTTTATTGACACATTCCTGGGGTCAGATACATCACATGATCACACTGACAGAACCACAGGCACATAGACACAGGCAACAGAGCATGCACAATGTCGGCACTAGTACAGTGTATATCCACCTTTCGCAGCAATGCAGGCTGCTATTCTCCCATGGAGACGATCGTAGAGATGCTGGATGGAGTCCTGTGGAACGGCTTGCCATGCCATTTCCACCTGGCGCCTCAGTTGGACCAGCGTTCGTGCTGGACGTGCAGACCGCGTGAGACGACGCTTCATCCAGTCCCAAACATGCTCAATGGGGGACAGATCCGGAGATCTTGCTGGCCAGGGTAGTTGACTTACACCTTCTAGAGCACGTTGGGTGGCACGGGATACATGCGGACGTGCATTGTCCTGTTGGAACAGCAAGTTCCCTTGCCGGTCTAGGAATGGTAGAACGATGGGTTCGATGACGGTTTGGATGTACCGTGCACTATTCAGTGTCCCCTCGACGATCACCAGTGGTGTACGGCCAGTGTAGGAGATCGCTCCCCACACCATGATGCCGGGTGTTGGCCCTGTGTGCCTCGGTCGTATGCAGTCCTGATTGTGGCGCTCACCTGCACGGCGCCAAACACGCATACGACCATCATTGGCACCAAGGCAGAAGCGACTCTCATCGCTGAAGACGACACGTCTCCATTCGTCCCTCCATTCACGCCTGTCGCGACACCACTGGAGGCGGGCTGCACGATGTTGGGGCGTGAGCGGAAGACGGCCTAACGGTGTGCGGGACCGTGGCCCAGCTTCATGGAGACGGTTGCGAATGGTCCTCGCCGATACCCCAGGAGCAACAGAGTCCCTAATTTGCTGGGAAGTGGCGGTGCGGTCCCCTACGGCACTGCGTAGGATCCTACGGTCTTGGCGTGCATCCGTGCGTCGCTGCGGTCCGGTCCCAGGTCGACGGGCACGTGCACCTTCCGCCGACCACTGGCGACAACATCGATGTACTGTGGAGACCTCACGCCCCACGTGTTGAGCAATTCGGCGGTACGTCCACCCGGCCTCCCGCATGCCCACTATACGCCCTCGCTCAAAGTCCGTCAACTGCACATACGGTTCACGTCCACGCTGTCGCGGCATGTTACCAGTGTTAAAGACTGCGATGGAGCTCCGTATGCCACGGCAAACTGGCTGACACTGACGGCGGCGGTGCACAAATGCTGCGCAGCTAGCGCCATTCGACGACCAACACCGCGGTTCCTGGTGTGTCCGCTGTGCCGTGCGTGTGATCATTGCTTGTACAGCCCTCTCGCAGTGTCCGGAGCAAGTATGGTGGGTCTGACACACCGGTGTCAATGTGTTCTTTTTTCCATTTCCAGGAGTGTATATACACCCGAGTTGTAAATAAGTGAGTCTATAAATAGGAGCTCGCCTGATACGTCAAAATAATACATAGTTCTGAAAACTTGTGTCATAGAAGCAATTTCTGTGGCATTTAATCTAGTTCCAGAATCAGAGCTCTTTCTTTTTTGCGTTCCTTCATGTCATTGTAGTCGATCTATGATGGTTATGTTAACTTGATTCTGTCAGCTCTGTCATCCTAAATTCCATTTTTGGCCAGTACTTTTGTCATTCACCATGTCATAAAAAGGACTGCCCACTGTATAGTTTAGGTGATTCAGCTGCGTTTACTGCAGTTTACCAATGCATCTACAGGTCTTTAATGGCAGAGTGAAGAGAATATTAAAACAATTGCAATTCTTCAGTATCAGATACAAGTTTCTGTAGTGAAAATATCTGTTCGTTTTTCTACATTTGTATGTGATGCTGACAGACAAAAAGTGGACGTCATATTTCTAAACAAAATTCTCTTTTTATGATTACGCAAGGTGTTTACTTCAAAGTCACTTTTGTTGGGTTAAAGTACGAGGTCATTTTTCATGTAGAAGGTGCAGGGTAGCTTCATTAACACAACAGAGAAAGTTTCGGAATGATAGCAATTACGAGCGGTGCTAGGTGCTACAGTCTGGAGCCGCGCGACCGCTACGGTCGCATGTTCGAATCCTGCCTCGTACATGGATGTGTGTGATGTCCTCAGGTTAGTTAGGTTTAAGTAGTTCTAAGTTCTATGGGAGTGATGACCTCAGCAGTTAAGTCCCATAGTGCTCAGAGCCATTTTTGATAGTTTGACAGTAACGAGATGGAAGATCCTTATTTGTATCAATGGGAATGGCAATCCTTATTTAAAAATGACCATGCAGTTCTATCAGTTAAGAATTACTTTTATTATTCGCTGTTAAGTGGCAGTGCCATACAGATCCACTTCTTCGTTGACAAAATGGGAGATAAGATTATAATTAGTTTATTTCACCTTAATTTCGTTATATATGGACTATCTACTTTTAAGATTTCTTGGAAGATGGTGAGCAAGAAATGTAAGCGTCCTATTGGAAGACAATGCAGGGTTGTTATGGTATGCATAATTAATTGAATTCTGTGTATTGTATGTGATTCCTGTGTACATTTATTTTATTAATTACGGTTTTTATACGATATCTGCACCTTGGAAGCTAACATTGGCCATGTTTCTCATTTTATGAACCGTGCAAGCAGATCAGCAGAAAGTTAATGGGTGCACTGTGGCTTTCTCGCTTTTCTGCTGAAGGACTAACACCCACGACCGTTGCCACTAGGCCCAGCGATGGTAGTGGCTTATCACCGTAGAGTCTATTTGATAGTTGTGCTAAACGTGCGATAGCGGTACTGCTCGGCATTCACCTTTCAGAAATTCATGATATGAAAACAAAGAGGCCCCTCTACATGTTAGTGAGTTGTATCAATCCTGTAAGTGCATTGTTGGCTACTCCGAGCGGAAAATGTGCTTTGTTGGTGGTGACCAACTTCCACAGTTTTGACTGAGACAAACTAACGCTACAGTTTTCATCTCCGTCACGCCAGTGCGGAAGTTGTCACAGAATCAATATCCATGAAACTCACATGCTAATTTCCGTATAAAAGGCGAATTTTACTTTGTGTGAGATTGCGAATACTACATTCGTGTGCCGATTCGGAATTCTAGTTCCTGATACTTTATTCTGCGCATCACTTTGACATCATCTTTCTTGAGTGCGACAATACTCGTGCGTACACTGATATATTGCGAAATTTCGAGCTTTTGTAAGTGCCGCGATAAACACATACTATTATCGTCAATTGAAGACCTAACTTAAATTGTGCTCTTTCAGCAATTTTTGGAAAAAAGTTGGGGTATCGTCGTTCAAAATAGTCGTTCGATAATTTCATTGCACAATTACATGGGAAACAGGTTTGTTTTTGGAATTTTCGGACGCTTAAAAAGGCACATTTTGAAAAATTTCATGGCGTCCGAGGCGTCCGAGCGGTTCTAGGCGCTACAGTCTGGAACCGCGCGACCGCTACTGTGCATGGATGTGTGTGATGTCCTTAGGTTAGATTGGTTTAAGTAGTTCTAAGTTCTAGGGGACTGATGACCTCAGAAGTTAAGTCCCATAGTGCTCAGAGCCATTTGAACCATTTGAACAATTTCATAAGGTACGAGTGCAGTGGCTCAAAAATGGCTCTGAGCACTATGGGACTCAACTGCTGAGGTCATTAGTCCCCTAGAACTTAGAACTAGTTAAACCTAACTAACCTAAGGACATCACAAACATCCATGCCCGAGGCAGGATTCGAACCTGCGACCGCAGCGGTCTTGCGGTTCCAGACTGCAGCGCCTTTAACCGCACGGCCACTTCGGCCGGCACGAGTGTAGTGGATAATTTATTTCGTAGCATATGAAACTTTGTTATTTGCAGTTACTGTCACACAAGAGTAATTCGCTTCGAATTTCAGAGTATATTAACGTGAATAAACGTAAATTTTTTCGGAATTTTCGGACGTTACCATTGTCTTTTGAATAAGGTATTTCGTAGTAAGTCGGCGTTGGTAATTTAGTTACTGTAACACACACTAAAACAAATGTATAGTGTTAAATCTAGTTTCCCCTTTCAAGGGGGCTATGTTATTGTTGTTGTGGACTTCAGTCCTGAGACTGGTTTGATGCAGCTCTCCATGCTACTCTATCCTGTACAAGCTTCTTCATCTCCCAGTAACTACTGCAACCTACATCCTTCTGAATCTGCTTAGTGTATTCATCTCTTGTTCTCCCTCTACTATTTTTACTCTCCACGCTGCCCTCCAATACTAAATTGGTGATCCCTTGATGCCTCAGAACATGTCCTACCAACCGATCGCTTCTTCTAGTCAAGTTGTGCCACAAATATCTCTTCTCCCCAATCCTATTCAATACCTCCTCATTAGTTATGTGACCTACCCATCTAATCTTCAGTATTCTTCTGTAGCACCACATTTCAAAAGCTTCTATTCTCTTCTTGTCTAAACTATTTGTCGTCCATGTTTCACTTCCATTCATGGCTACACTCCATACAAATACTTTCAGAAACGACTTCCTGACACTTAAATCTATACTCGATGTTAACAAATTTCTCTTCTTCAGAAACGCTTTCCTTGCTGTTGCCAGTCTACATTTTATATCCTCTCTACTCCGACCATCATCAGTTAATTTGCTCCCCAAATACCAAAACTCCTTTACTACTTTAAGTGTCTCATTTCCTAATCTAATTCCCTCAGCATCACCCGTCTTAATTCGACTACATTCCATGATCCTCGTTTTGCTTTTGTTGATGTTCATCTTATATCCTTCTTTCAAGAAACTATCCATTCCGTTCAACTGCTCCTCCAAGTCCTTTGCTGTCTCTGACAGAATTACAATGTCATCGGTGAACCTCAAAGTTTTTATTTCTTCTCCATGGCTTTTAATACCTACTCTGAATTTTTCTTTTGTTTCCTTCACTGCTTGCCCAATATACAGATTGAATAAAATCGGGAATAGGCTACAACCCTGTCTCACTCCCTTCGCAATCACTGCTTCCCTTTCGTGCCTCTCGACTCTTATAACTGCCATCTGGTTTCTGTACAAATTGCAAATAGCGTTTCGCTCCCTGTATTTTACCCCTTCCACCTTCAGAATTTGAAAGAGAGTATTCCAGTCAACATTGTCAAAAGCTTTCTCTAAGTCAACAAATGCTAGAAACGTAGGTTTGCCTTTCCTTAATCTAGCTTCTACGATAAGTCGTAGGGTCAGTATTACCTTACGTGTTCCAATATTTCTATGGAATCCACACTGATCTTCCCCGAGGTCGGCTTCTACTAGTTTTTCCATTCGTCTGTAAAGAATTCGCGTTAGTATTTTGCAGCCGTGACTTATTAAACTGATAGTTCGGTAATTTTCACATCTGTGAACACCTGCTTTCCTTGGGATTGGAATTGTTATAGTCTTCTTGAAGTCTGAGGGTATTTTGCCTGTCTCATATATCTTGCTCACCAGATGGTAGAGTTTTGTCAGAACTGGCTCTCCCAAGGCTGTCAGTAGTTCTAATGGAATGTTGTCTACTCCCGGGGCCTTGTTTCGACTCAGGTCTTTCAGTGCTCTGTCAAACTCTTTACGCAGTATCATATTTCCCATTTCATATTCACCTACATACTCTTCCATATCCATAATATTGTCCTCAAGTACATCGCCCTTGTGTAGACCTTCTATATACTCCTTCCACCTTTCTGCTTTCCCTTCTTTGAACTGGGTTTCCATCTGAGCTCTTGATATTCATACAAGTGGTTCTCTTTTCTCCAAAGGTCCCTTTAATATTCCTGTAGGCAGTATATATCTTACCCCTCGTGAGATAAGCCACTACATCCTTACATTTGTCCTCTAGCTATTCCTGCTTAGCCATTTTGCACTTCCTGTCGATATCATTTTTGAGACATTTGTATTCTTTTTTGCCTGCTTCATTTACTCCATTTTTGTATTTTCTCCTTTCATCAATTAAATTCATTATCTCTTCTGTTACCCAAGGATTTCTAGCAGCCCTCGTCATTTTACTTACTTTATCCTCTGATGCCTTCACTACTTCATCCCTCAAAGCTACCCATTCTTCTTCCACTGTATTTCTTTCCCCAATTCCTGTCAATTGTTCCCTTATGCTCTCCTTGAAACTCTGTACAACCTCTGGTTCTTTCAGTTTATCCAGGTCCCATCTCCTTAAATTCCCACCTTTTTGCAGTTTCTTCAGTTTTAATCTACAGTTCATAGCCAATAGATTGTGGTCAGAGTCCACATCTTCCCCTGAAAATGTCTTACAATTTGAAACCTGGTTCCTAAGTCTCTGTCTTACCATTATATAATCTATCTGAAACCTGTCAGTATCCCAAGGCTTCTTCCATGTATACAACCTTCTTTTATGATTCTTGAATCAAGTGTTAGCTATGATTAAGCTGTGCTCTGTGCAAAATTCTACCAAGCAGGTTCCTCTTTAATTTCTTCCCCCCAATCCACATTCACCTACTACGTTTCCTTCTCTCCTTTTGCCTACTACCGAATTCCAGTCACCCATGACTATTAAATTTTCATCTCCCTTCACTATCTGAATAATTTCTTTTATTTCATCATACATTTCTTCAACTTCTTCGTCATCTGCAGAGCTAGTTGGCATATAAACTTGTACTACTGTGGTAGGCGTGGGGGTCGTGTCTATCTTGGCCACAATAATGCGTTTACTATGCTGTTTGTAGTAGCTTACCCGCACTCCTATTTTTTTTATTCATTATTAAACCTACTCCTGCATTACCCCTATTTGATTTTGTATTTATAACCCTGTATTCGCCTGACCAAAAGTCTTGTTCCTCCTGCCACCGAACTTCACTAATTTCCACTATATTTAACTTTAACCTATCCATTTTCCTTTTTAAATTTTCTAACCCACCTGCCCGATTAAGGGATCTGACATTCCACGCTCCGATCCGTAGAACGCCAGTTTTCTTTCTCCTGATAACGACGTCCTCCTGAGTACTCCCCGCCCGGACATCCGAAAGGGGGACTATTTTACCTCCGGAATAGTTTACCCAAGAGGACGCCATCATCATTTTACCATACAGTAAAGCTGCATGCCCTCCGGAAAAATTACGGCCGTAGTTTTCCCTTGCTTTCAGCTGTTCGCAGTACCAGCACAGCAAGGCTGTTTTGGTTTGTGTTACAAGGCCAGATCAGTCAATCATCCAGACTGTTGCCCCTGCAATTACTGAAAAGGCCGCTACCACTCTTCAGGAACCACACGTTTGTCTGGACTGTCAACAGATACCCCTCCGTTGTGGTTGCACCTACGGTATGGCTATCTGTATCGCTGAGGCACGCAAGCCTCCCCACCGACGGCAAGGTCCATGGTTCATGGGGGGAGGAAGAGGGTATATATTATCTAAATTTATTGTGAGTTAACACTGTCCTAGATTTTGTTAGCAAAAAGTTAGGAAACTATTAACGATTGCACAGGTTTTTCCATTGCCTGGATAGAAATCTAGTTTGATGTACTAATTGCTTCAGTTCTTAAAGGGAATTAGTAATACTTTTAGCTCAACAGATTAAAAGCTAACAAAACTGTACTTTTTTCTATAACTGTTATGAAACAGGTCGACTTTAAGTTTTCGGGTGTGCAGATAGCGAAAATATTAATGAAAATGCAGGATTAGTTCTAGTTTTGAAGTTATGGTAACTTTACGTTATTGCCTTTATAAGCTTATGCGTGTATTTACTTAGGTGTTATCCCTTTGAGGAAGAGCCCTGAAGCCGCAACCGCCTTGCCTGGCTTTTGTAGTTTTCTGCTGGTGATTCCCTGATTAGTAACCAGCAGTAAGCGGCTAACATTGATGCACTCCAATTTCCCTGGTATGTCATTTACATGTCCGAAATTTACTGATGGAAGCGTTCTCAGTGCACCACAGTTGTCAGGAAAGAAGTCGAAGTGGGAATCTAGGAAATGTAGCTTTAAGGATATGTTGCATCTCAGTCTACTGTAGCAGTGCAGGAGATTTACCACAAGATCCTTATACTTTTCTGCCTGTTGACACTTGAACAAAGGCATCCCAAGCCAACTTTACATCACCTGTCAAGATGTTGTCGAAATTCTCTTTTTTTTTACAGTTTGCGTATCTGGGGACCCACGAAAATTCCGTCTTTTATATTCGTCTCATTAAGACGTGAAAATTTCTCGCGGGAATAGAGAAATGCTTCCCCAGCTTTGTGCACGACCTCAATGACGTTTTCCATTAGGCCCAATTTTGTATGAAGACATGGGGAATTATGTTCTTGGATTCGAGAAATGCTGTGTGCATAACGTTGTGAGATACTGGTTCAAATAACTGACCCTTAGGCCAATCTTTCTTTTTATAATGAAGTGCTTTGGCGCGACTGTCACAGAGGTAAAGTAAGCAACAGAATTTGGTGTAACCGTGTTGTGGTCCAAGTAATATGCCTATGACTTTCAGATCCACGGAAATCTGCCATTTAAACCTGTCATAGTTCAGTCGCAATAAGAGTTGTTTCACATTATCATATGTTCCTTTCACTTAAGGTGCATACCCAGTCGGAATGGTTGGTAACAACTTGGTATTATATAGTAGCACACACTTGAGACTTACTTTGGAGGAGTCAGTGAACACACTCTACTGATCACTTTTCTAGTCAATGCCCGTAGCCGCCATTAGTCCCTATGCATCACTAAAAAATACCAAATTCTTTTCACTTCCGAAAAATGGAAGAAATGGGATATGATGGTTACGCAACGAAATCACATTTACGGCCTTATCAAGACGATTCCAACTGTTATTGACAGTTCAGCTTTACCCTTCGGCAGCTCCAGATCTCTCACTAGGGCGTTAAGTTCACACTGCGTTATTTCGTGAATCTCTGTACACTCATTGTCACACACAAAATCAGGAGCATTCGAAGAACTGGATTTTGAAGCTGATGGTGCTGCCCTAGTTTCACTACTGCCCTCTCCATTATCACAATAACACAATCACGTAGGACAGGTCAGTCACTGACCGCATGGCTGACGGTATGTTAGGGTATGTGAAGGGAGACTTTTTATCTTGAAATTACATTGTATTAATGGAGTTGTCATGCAGAAGTAACAATCACTCTCATGGTTTGATAGTTCTCGCCATATCATGGGTATAGCAAAAGCCAGGGAATATCTTTTACGATTCAACCACGAATGAAGACTCGAGACACAAGATACGCAAGCAAAACACACGAGGAGCCCAGGGCTTGTCCTGGTCTCGATTTCACAGCCAAAGTACAGGCTGTAGGCCTTCCTAATATATGGCGCTATTCGCCTTCTTTGCGAATTCAATGTAGCCTTTCCGCAAGCGTAGCAAAAATTCTCAGCAATATTTATGTATTTGCGAGACGTATTGTATCACAGGAATTACAGTGACTACACACACCAGCTACACTTGACTACACGCACTGAGTACACTTCAGTAACACGTTCTTACAGCACAAGAACAGAACACAGCTTGAAACAGACTGAAACTACACTAAAATGAAACATGTTCCGCTCCTCCTTTCCTCTTCCCCTTTCCCCTGTTGCTACGAGCCCGGGCAAAAAATAGCTACAAAATGGGCACAGATATTGATGCTTGAAACTTGATCACTCTGCCTAACACCAGAGGGATTTCGGAGCCTATATGGGAAGACCGAGCGATGTGGTGCAGTGATTAGCACACTGGACTAGCATTCTGGAGGACAGCGGTTCAAACCCGCTTTCGGCCATCCTGATTTAGGTTTTCCGTGATTTCCCTAAATCGCTTCAGGCAAATGCCAGGATGGTTCCTTTCAAAGAGGACGCCGCTTTCCTTCCCCATCCTGTCATAATCCGAACTTGTGCTCCGTCTCTAATGACCTCGTTGTCGACGGGACGTTAATATCCTCCTCCTCCTGTATGGGAAGAGATTGACAGTGTATGCTAATAAAATACAATTGTAATTAAATGCACCATCTTTAACTTTTCGTTATCAGCGTGGTCGATATAGCTAACAAACACACTTATGTATTCACACTGTTGGTTAGTGTAATCAGCAGGCTTAGTTTAAGGTTATTTGTTTACTGTCCAATAAAATATTGCACCAGCCACCATGCAGCCACATAGTGAACACAGTTCTCAAATACAGATTAGTTAGTTGATGTTCGTAATTAGCTGGAAATTGCCCTGACTGCTGTCAAACAATTGGGAACTACTACGAACTGGTGCGTTGGGAGAGCTCTCGAGATTCACGTACTAGAGGCAGTAAAGGCATCTCGAGTACATCCCTCTCTTGTCAATCCTTTATCTTCTGCTGGATGTATGGGATGTGTCATTACTCGTCCACTTGACCGCGAGTGGCGTGTCAGTGGTAGGTCTAGGTGTCCCGTACAGAGTAGAAATGGATCAGGGAGATCTCAAAGTGTCCACCTAAGCAACAGGTTCGAAGTGCTCATTTCCACTGGAACCGAAACTGAGCCAACGGGAATCACTTCCGCTGTTGGGAAATCTGCCTTATCCTGTGTCAAGAGGAGGCAAACGCCTGAGGGTGTAGGTCGATTAATCGTCGACTCTTCAAAAATAGGACGAATTATAGTACCGCCTAGGGAAACGGCAGCAAGGGACAGGAAGGAACACCAGGTTCACTCTGTTGGTGTGCTTGGGGGCTTCCTTTAGCAGAGGATATTGTGGCAGCTATTGAGGGAACAAGACACAACCAACTGCAGATTGTAACGCCAGTTAGAACAGACAATGGCTTTTGCCTGGGCTCCTAGGTCATTCTAGGATCTTTGCAGCAACTGGCAGAGTAGGTTGCCGCCTTGCGCGCTGAGTTTCAATGAAGGTCACAAACTGCAGCATTGTTCCCAGAACTGATCATAGCACTTGGTTCTCAGTCGAGTGGAAGGATTGAACCAGAGACTTCGAAGGTTCAGTGACGAGCTAGCCTGTGACTTCCTGGAATTGCGCCGTGTGGTTGAGAACTACAGGTTCCCCAGAAGTGGGTCTGGATGCACTACACATCAGAGGTTGCTACACATGTAGCTGACTGTGTATGGGGTGCATACAGTTTTTTTTTAATTATTTAGTGACTCTCCATCCAGTCCAGATGACGACAACTGTGGAAGCTGCAGAAGTATTAGTGTAAGATCCGAAGGAATGCTCCCCCGCCCCTCCCCCAGAGGCGAGAATGTTAAAATCCTAGTAGTTAACTGTCGAATCTTTCTCAACAAAGTGCTAGAGTTTGAAGCGCACCTGAAAAGCAGCGAAGCTCACATAATACTCGGTGCAGAATGCTTGTTGAAACCTGAAGTTGACAGCAGTGAGATTTCTGGAGAAAATTTAGTTTATTTCGAAAGGATAGGCAAGTGGGAAATGGAAGTGGTATATTTGTCGCAGTAGACAAAAAAATGAAATCCAAAAAAATCAAATGTGTTTGAAATCTTATGGGACTTAACTGCTAAGGTCATCATTCCCTAAGCCTACACACTACTTAACCTAAATTATCCTAAGGACAAACACACACACCCATGCCCGAGGGAGGACTCGAACCTTCGCCGGGACCAGCCGACTCAAATCCACAGAGACAGAAATTGACGCTGCTTGCGGGAGTTTTTTGGGTGAGAGTCAGTATCAGGGGCGGGCATAAAATTGTAGTTGGAACCTTCTATCGATCACCAGACTCATCCCCTGATGTAATCGAAAACTGTAGAGAAAACTTCAGTTCTACTTGTATGTAAGTTCCCCAATTATACTGCGTTCATCGATGAAGACTTAAAACAACGATCAATCAATTGCATAAATCACAGATTTGTTAGTGTTGAGCATGACAAGACATCCTGTGAAATATAACTAAAGGCTTCTCTGGAAACTATTTAGAAAAGAAGGTATTTCGGAGTCCTATTCATGATGAAAATATATTAGATATAATGGCAACAGACAGACCTCATCTCTTTAAGGCTGAGGAACTCGAAACTTTAGCACAGGACCGGGGCATGTAGAGGAAATATGCTTCAAGTTTAAAAGAATAGTTGAATGCTTGACTATGCACTGGATAGATATGTACCCAGAAGAACAGTTCATAATGAGAGGAATCCTTCACGGTATACAGTCACTATAAAGAAACTTCTAGAGAAACAGACTATTGCATGATAGGTGTAAAAACAAAGCATTGGGCTATCGATAGATGCCGAATGGAACGCGTTTTGCTGTTAATAGCACCAAAGTTAGTGCTCAACCAATCGCAGATGATGCAGGAGTTGAAATTGAGGGTAGAAAAGCAAAAGCGGAAATACTTAACTCCGTTATCAAACATTCGTTGACATAGGAAAACCAAGGATAACTACCCAGATTCACTCTTCATATCAATGAAAAGAAGAATGATATAAGCGCTGGTGACAGTGTAGTTGAGAAACAGCTGAGACCATTAATAATTGGCAACCAATGCTGTACAATCGCAATAAAGTCATGAGAAGTTCAATTGACTCTTTTATTAGAACATGTTACGCGTTTCTTGATTACACCCATCTTCAGACATCACAAACTTCAACTCTTTCCTAATCAACCAGGCGTACAGCCTTGACAACTCAAAGTGTCCAATAACATATCAACATCTACATCCATAGTCCGCAAGCCATCTGATGGCGTGTGGCGAAGGGTACCTTGAGTAACTCTATCGGTTCTCCTTTCTATTCCAGTCTCGTATTGTTCGTGGAAAGAAGGATTGTCGGCGTGCCTCTGTGTGGGCTCAAATCTCTCTGATTTTATCCTCATGGTCTCTTCGCGAGATATACGTAGGGGGGAGCAATATACTGATCGACTCCTCGGTGAACGTATGTTTTCGAAACTTCAACAAAAGCCCGTACCGAGCTACTGAGCGTCTCTCCTGCAGAATCTTCCACTGGAGTTTATCTATCATCTCCGTAACGCTTTCGCGATTACTAAATGATCCTATAACGAAGCGCGCTACTCTCCGTTTGATCTTCTCTATCTCTTCTATCAACCCTATCTGGTACGGATCCCACACTGCTGAGCAGTATTCAAGCAGTAGGAGAACAAGCGTACTGTAACCTACTTCCTTTGTTTTCGGATTGCATTTCCTTATGATTCTTCCAATGAATCTCAGTCTGGCATCTGCTTTACCGACGATCAACTTTATATGATCATTCCATTTTAAATCACTCCTAATGCGTACTCCCAGATAATTTATGGAATTAACTGCTTCCAGTTGCTGACCTGCTATATTGTAGCTAAATGATAAGGGATCTATCTTTCTATGTATCTGCAGCACATTATACTTGTCTACATTGAGATTCAATTGCCATTCCCTGCACCATGCGTCAATTCGCTGCAGATCCTCCGGCATTTCAGTACAATTTACCATTGTTACAACCTCTCGATATACTACAGCATCATCCGCAAAAAGCGTCAGTGAACTTCCGATGTTATCCACAAGGTCATTTATGTATATGACTATAACTGCAACACAAACAGTTACAATCATACGTTATTGGACACTTTCTTTGAGTTGTCAAGGCTGTACGCCTGGTTGATAAGGAAGGAGTTGAAGTTTGTGAAGTCTGAAGATGGGTGTAATCCCGAAACGCGTAACATGTTCTAATAAAAGAGTCAATTGAACATCTCATGGCTTTATTGCGATAATACAGCATTGGTTGCCAATTATTAACATAAAATTTATCACAGGCCACAGACGGGATTTTATGTCCTGTATATCTGAAATTATTCAAATTGAACGAAGCTCCAGGATTACCTTCTATACTGAATTTGTAGTTGAGTTAGCTCCTCTTTTAACTATAATCTGTCGTAGATCCCGCGAGCAAAAAAAAAAAAAAAAAAAAAAAAAAAAAAAAAAAAAAAAAAAAAAAAAAAAAAAAAAAAAAAGGTGCCTAGTAGTTGGAAGAACACACGTCATACCCGTTTACAAGATGGGTAGTAGGAGTGATTTCGACCAATAACCTTGATATCGTTCTGCTGTAGAATCTTAGAATATATTCTGAGCATGGGTCACGTGAGACCCAACTCGAACTTTTCTCAAAAAACATATTGAAAGCGTTGGATCAAGGCAGACTGTTAGGGACGAAAAGCGTTTGACTCAGTACCACACCTACGCTTATTATTAAAAGTACAGTAGTATAGGGTATCAAGTGAAGTTCGTGAGCCGGCCGGAGCGGCCGATCAGTTCTAGGCGCTACAGTCTGGTAGCGCGCGACCGCTACGGTCGCAGGTTCGAATCCTGGCTCGGGCATGGATGTGTGTGATGTCCTTAGGTTAGTTAGGTTTAAGCAGTTCTAAGTTCTAGGTGACTGATGATTTCAGAAGTTAAGTCCCATAGTGTTCAGAGCCATTTGAACCATTTGAAGTTCGTGACTCGATTGATAGGGAGGACGCAACAAGTTATCTTGGATAGAGAGTTATCGTCAGATGTAGAAGTAACTTGGAGTGTGCCCCAGGGAAGTGTGTTGGGACCATTGCTGTTCACATTGAATATTAATGACTCTGCAGACAGTATTAGTAGTAACCTCAGACCTTTTGCAGATGATGCAGTTATCTGTAATGAAGTACTGTCTGAAAGAAGAATATTCAGTCAGATCTTGATAAGATTTCAAAGAGCTGAAAAGATTTCAAAGAGCTGAAAAGATTGGCAGCTTTCCAGAAATGATCAGCAGTATAAAACTGTACACTTTATAGAACGAAAAACGTATTATCCTTAGACTATAACATTGTGTAACATAATTTTTGTCTTTGGGGAGTAAATGCTATTTTCTGGATTATTATGTCCGAAGAGTTGGGAAACATATAATTATTTATGTCAAACTTTGTTTTCGTGAGTAGGATTTTGATATCTGTGAAATTAACATCAATTTATTTAGAATAGTGTCCAATTTGTCATTTCTTTCATTTATAACTAACAAACAAAGAAATATTATGTTGAATGCAAATAAAATTGATGGAAATTCATGGAACATAGTAAAAACATAGTAGCTAGTCAGTGAGAAGCAGCAGGCCTAGACAAAAGCAGCAACACGGAAGTAACCGATTTAGTCACATTTTACAAGTTCATAGCCAGGAGCGAATTTCATAGTTTCATCTGTGCGCTTTGGTAGTTTAGTTCCTTGACTTTCTGCATGTTAATTTAAGTTTTAATAGACACGTGTGCTGGAAAATAAACCGATTTTGTGACATATTACAAATTCCTAATCAGGAGTGGATTATTTAGTCTCACCAGAGTGCTTTGGTAGTTTAGTTTTTTAATCTCTGCACGTTAATTTAATTTATTAGACACAGTTTTTACGTTTTCGTCAATGTTTTATTGTAGAGTTCTGTAGTACGTGTTGATAGTGCTTTGTTTTTTGTCCGTGTGATGTAGTTCTCCACAGTATTTCGTATGGATAGGGACTGTGATGCTGTGTGTGGATGCAAACCGGGTTGGTGACACTTTGCTCTCAGCTCCAGATTGTGATGACTTCGGTTACACAACTTGAGGCGTCAGTGGATGGGCATCACTGTTGTGGGCTAGTCGTGGGAATCCAGCAAACATTCAGCATGGCACTTGAGTCCGCCGATCGGGTCTGCACCAGTGGCCAGCCCAGTTACTGTTTGCACTGAGGTTTACCGCCTCATCCATGGTCGAATGGGAAGGTCACTTCGGGACGTGGCAGGTGGCGAAAGGCTTCCCAGGGGACGGAACGTAAGGCCTCCCAGGTTAGTCTGACAAACGGGTTCCAGGTGCTGTCTGTGGCTGACACTGTCCCTCAGTCAGATGCAGTCACTTGTTCCGTCTCAGACGAAACCTCTCAGCCTGCAAGATCTGAGAAACCACAGAGGGTCAGATTATTGGTAGTTGGAGCTCCAATGTGAGGTGCATTATAGGACTCCTTACGGACAGCGCTGCCAAGAAGGGGAAGAAAGCCAATAAGCACTCTGTATGTATACGGGGTGGTGTCATTCCAGATGCTGAACGGTTCCTTCCAGATGCCATGAAGAGCACATGGTGCAGCCAACTGCAGGTGGTGGCTCATGTCGATACCAATGATGTGTTTTGTTTTGGGTTGGAAGAGATTCTCTCTGGTTTCGAGCGGCTGTCAGAAATGGTAAAGGCTGCCACTGTTGCTTGCGAGATGAAAGCAGAGCTCATCATTTGCAGCATAGTCGACAGGACGGATTGGGATTTCTCTGGTACAGAGCCGAGTGGAGGGTACGAATCAGAGGCTCAGACTGTTCTGCGACTGTGTAGGCTGCAGTTTATCTTGTAGCGGAATTGGAGTAGATAGTTACTGTGTGTTGATATCGGTAGAGGTCATTCTCGGCAAACGGAATAAAATAATAAATGGATCATTTTGCCGATCTTGTAGTTCAAATGATACAATTGCTGAAAGGTTCAGAGAAAACTTTAATCTAATTTCAAACACACACCCAGCTCATACAATTATAGTTAGTGGAAACTTCAGTTTTACCTCGATGTTTTGAGGAAAATATATATTTAAATCCGGAGGTACGCATAAAACGTCACCCGAAATTGCGCTAAATGCATTGTCTGAAAATTATTTCGAGCAGTTAGTTCATGAGCCCATTCGAAAAGTAAACGGTTGTGAAAAACACTTCACCTCTGAGCTAATAACGAGCATCAAAACGGGTACAGGAGTTAGTGAACACAGGGTTTCCTAGCGAAATTGAATACCGTAACTCCCAAATCCTCCAAAAATAAACAAAATATGTACCTATTCAGAAAAGATAAAAATTCGCTTGTCACCTTCCTGAGAGACAGTCTCCACTCCTTCCAAATTAACAATGCACGTGTAGACCACATGTGGCTTGAATTCAAAGAAATAGTATGGACAGCAGTTGTGAGATTTATACCAAATAAATTAACAAACGACGGAGCTGATCCTCCTTGGTACACAAAACGGGTCAGAATACTGTTGCAGAAATAACGAAAACAGCATGCCAAATTTAAACGAACGCAAGATCTGCAAGATTGACAATCTTTAACAGAATCTCGAACTTTAGAGCGGACATCAATGCGAGATGCTTAAAAATGTTTCCACAACGAAACCTTGCCTCGAAACCTGGCAGGAAATCCAAAGAGATTATGATCGTATCTAATGTACGTTAGCGGCAAAGAAACCAGCAATGCCTACTCTGTGCGATAGCAATGGAATAACTATCGAGGACAGTGCTGCTAAAGTAGAGTTACTAAACACAGCCTTCCGAGATTCCTTCACTAAAGGAGACGAAGTAAATATTTCAGAATTCGAATCAACAACAGTTGTCAACATGAGTAACTTAGAAGTAGATATCCTCAGAGAAGTGAGGCAACTTCAATCACTTAATAAAAGAAAGTCTTCCGATCCAGGCTCTATACTAATTAGGTTCCTTTCAGAGTATGCTGATGCAATAGCTCCATACTTAACAATCATATACAACCACTCGGTCGACGATAGATCTATACCCAAAGACTGAAAAGTTGCATAGGTCACACCAACATTCAGGAAAGGCAATAGCAGTAATCCAAAAAGACAAAAAGTTGTATAGGTCACAGCAGTATTTAGGAAAGGCAATAGCAGTAATCCACTAAATTACTGAATTAACGTATATTCGCAGCAGGATTTAAGAACATATATTATTTTCGGACATAATGAATTACCTCGAAGAGAACGGTAGATTGACACACAGTCAACACGGTTTTAGAAAATATCGTTCTTGTGAAACACAACTAGCTTCTTACTCACACGAAATGTTGTGTTCTATTGACAAAGGATTTCAAGTTTATTTCGTATTTCTAGATTTCCAGAAGATTTTTAACAGTGTACCTCACAAGCGGGTTGTAGTGAAATTGCGTGCATATGGACTATCATCTCAGTTACGCGAGTGGACTCGTGATTTCTTGTCAGAGATGTCAGAGTTAGTGGTGACTAACGGAAAGTCATCGAGTACAGAAGTGATTTCTGGTGTTTCCCAAAGTAGTGTTAAAGATCCTCTATTTATATAAACGATTTAGGAGACAATCTGAGTAGCCGTCTGAGGTTATCTGCAGATGACGCTGTCGTTTATCGTCTAATAACATCAGAAGATAAAAACCAATTGCAAAACGATTTAGAAAAGATATCTGTATGGCGCGAAAATTGGCAATTGACCCTAAATAATGGAAAGCTTGAGGTCATCCACATGAGTGCTAAATTGAATCCATTAAACTTCGGTTACACGATAAATCAATCACACCTAGAGGCTGTAAATTTTACTAAATACCTAGGAATTACTATTGTATTGTATTGTATGGGACTGGGGACGAAGAATCGACGGAAGGGCCTCGTCCTCGTCGTAACCCTCAGTGGTACACAACCCCACAACAGGCGACAGCAGTCCACTCACCCCACCGCCGCCCCACACCGAACCCAGGGTTATTGTGCGGTTCGGCCCCCAGACCCATCTGAAAACCCACGGTCTTGAGGACTCCGATAACTTCAAATTCATACTAGTCATGCTTCAATACTTGGAGTAAAATCTTGATACTGCTGTAATTCTCTTTGAGATGCACTGAGTGAGCCATAAGAAGAGATGGATACTTGTTCCCATTAACTAGTAGAACAGGTTTGAGGTTCTTTGATGAGCTGTCCATGCAGAGCTGACACTCAATTGGATTCGAGATTATTCCAGTTTCACCAAACAAACTGCTAATATCATGGCAAAAACAGAAACTGTTTTGATAGGAAAAAATCTGAGACAGTTTCATGTAATTTCCTCTCAGCTGTGATCTTCACACTTGCATCCAGCGGGTCCCTTTGCTTCAACCTTAATTTAAGCAGCTCAGCATTTGACTTTGTCAGGCAAAGACCTCAGACCAAATCATTTATGTCATTCTGATTAGGACAGTATGGATTCCTCTTGACTACAAAATCGGGATCTGCAACGTTAGCATGATCTCCTGAATCAGAACTTTGTTGCTTCCTCTCGGATCAAATGGGCACATGGAGGTCTGGACCAAGTGACACTGGGCAATGAATGAAGGAAGAGCTGGATAAACGGTACCAGGAGCATTCATGGCAGCTCTTTGTTTCGAAGGGTCCACGGTAAAGAGGTAACAATTGCTTAATGATCAGTACGCTCCCTCCAAATCATCAGTATACCAAACTTCACCCACCTCTTTTCCCCTCTGTACCGTCCTGAGGAATAGAACAGAATATTAAGTTGATCGTGGAATTTATTGTGTTCATTTCAATCCACATTTTTCAAAATAATGTGTTCTGATCTTCCAAAGTTCATTTACAGTTTTGACAGGCGAAATGAGACGTTTTGATCCCAAACAGGCATACCGAAATACGCTTAGTAGGCATCACAAATTTTATATGACGCTTGTACAGAGTACACTGCTCAACAAAAGTTTGTAATACTATAATAAAATTCCGTCTACGACACTGGAAGGCCCATTGATCTAGACACTTCATGCATTATCCAATTAGAACCCTTATATTGGACAGTGTTTACTACTGGAATGCTTTGTGGCCGTTCCCTAGTCGTGTGGACATACCGCTACCGCAGCGGTGCGCAACGAGCAGTCCAGTATCAACAACAGCGCCATTCAATTTGTGTTCAGGACAGTGACTTTACTTTCAACAGGTCATACACAGCAAGATGTTGGCGATCGGTTACGTGTCAGTCAGTTACGCATTCCACGATCAGTCTCCGGTGACCGCTATGATGCGGAACGTGTCAAGTGCATATGAAATGCACAGATGAATCAAGGTTCTTTTTTTTTAAGCTTAAAATTTTTATTACCTACCCCATTCCCCTAAACGGCACAAAATGCATATTTTATACCTATAGATTTATTTACTCCTATTTAAGAATTCATCTGTGGTTTAGGAGGAGTTGCCAAGGAGGTATGCTTTCAGTTTATTTTTGAAACTATTACTGCTGTCTGTCAGACATTTTATTTCATCTGGTAATTTATCGAAAAGTTTTACAGTAGCATATTTTACCCCTTTCTATGCCAAAGATAGGTTAAGTAGAAGATAGTGTAAGTATTTTTTTCTTTTGGTATTATAATCATGAATGTCACTGTTGTTTTCAAACTGGCCCATGTTACTGAGAAAAAAATCCATTACTGAGTAAATGTACTGTGAGGCTTTTGTAAGAATTGCTAAACTTTTAAACATATGCCTACAAGATGTGCGACTATGAACCCCACACATTATTCTAACCACTCTCTTCTGACCAGTGAATACTTTTTGCTTAAGTGTCGAGTTATCCCAAAAAATTATTCCATATGACATCAGAGAGTGAAAGTATGCAAAGTATGTTAGCTAACTGGTTTCTATATCCTCAAAATCGGCAATTATTTTGCAAATGTTGGTGAACCCAGTCGCCTTAGGAGATCCAAAATATGAATTTTCCAATTAAGATTCTTATTTATATGTACGCCCAAAAACTTAGTATGCTCTACCCTGGCTACTGATTTCTCTTAATGTGTTACATTTCTTGAAGAAACTGTACTTCCTACAGCAGAAAATTGGATGTACTGTGTTTTTTCAAAGTTCAGAGCAAGCCCACTCGCAGAAAACCAATTAATAACTTCCCAAAAACATTATTTGCATCATTTTCTATTGTGGTTTCTATTACTGAATTAATAATGATGCTTGTATCATTAGCAAACAATGTCAATTTAGCTTCTTGTTTCAGATAGGAAGGGAGGTCATTTACATATATCAAGAACAGAAAGGAGCCTATGATCGAACCCTGTGGAACACCTAACGTAATTTCATCCCAGTCAGATGAAGTGGCAAACTTTCTTAAATTGCCTGAACCAAATAAAGAAAATTTTTGCTTCCTGTTCTGTAGATATGCTGTTCCATTTATACCATAGAATTGTAACTTCTGTAACTTAATGTCAAGGTTCATACAATCAAATGCTTTGGATAAGTCACAGAAAATTCCTATTCGTGACATTTTACTATTTAAAGACTCTATTATGTGGACAGTGAAATTGTATATTACTGTCTCAGAGGAATCCGAACTGTGATTCACTAAGCATCCCATTACTGTTGAGATGGCTAACCACTCTTGAGTACATTACTTTTTAGACGATTTTTGAAAATGCTTTAAGGAAGGATACTGGCTGGTAATTATTGGCATATGCGTGTCCCATTTTCTGTAGAGAGGCTTGACAATGACATATTTTAATGTCTGGGCAATAATCTTGAGTTAGTGGTGCATTACATCTGTGACTCAGAACATCAGCTGCAACTGCTCCAACATTGTTTTATTATCTTGTTACAGATGTCATCTACTCCAACAGGACATTTATTTTTCAAAGATTTAATGATTTTCTTTATTTTAAAAGAGGTTGTTAGGTGAAAATTAACCTGACCAAGATTTCTCAAAACTGACGCTTCCATGTACTGTTTGGCTTTTTCTTTTGAACTATTGTCACCAATTTTTTCACCTAAACGTAAGAAATGGTTGTTAAAAATATTAGCTACTTGTGTACTGTTGGTTAGGTTGGTCTCATTCTCTTTAGTAGTAATGCTACCTACCTCAGTGGCTACTTTTCCTGTGTCCCTTCTAACAACATTACATGTTCTTTGATTTTCCTGCCCGAGTCGTTAATTTCAACTCTAACATACGAGTACATACTTCTTGATTTTCTGACAACTTTTCTCTGTATGTTAAAATAATTTTTGTAGTGCAAAATAACTTCTGGGACTTTACTAATTCTTGCTGTCTCATACAGCTTTATTTTTCTTTCTGAAGGCATTTAATACCTGTAGTAATCCAAGGTTTCTTTGAAAGCTGTTTGGTGCTACATTTGGAAAATTTGTTGGGCAATAATGTTCAAAAAGGGATATAAATTTATCAAGAAATATGTTGCATTTGTCGTTAGCATCTGGCTCATTATATACATGCCTCCAATTAACATTTCCTAAACTTTCTCTGAAGTGCTCTATAGATACCAGGTTCAGCAACCTTACATTTTTATCTAATGATATCTGAACAGTACCCCCTGCTAGGTTTTATAGGGCAATCAATTGTGCATCTTGGTCTGATAATCCATTTATCACACAGAAAGCATGTGTTACTTTTACATTCCCTTGCTGTACAAATACATTATCTGTTAGAGTGCTACTGTCTTGAGATATACTGTACTTTTAGGGAAAATGATCACTGATTCTAATTAATATGTCATTAATAACACGTCTAGTTCACTTTTGCTATCAGAATCGCTTAGGAAGTTTATATTGATGTCACTACAGATTAATAACTTCTTTTTTTGTCTGACAGACAGCATAATAGGGAGTCAAAGTCGTTGATGAATAGCCCCTAATCTCCTAATGGGGACCTGTACACTGTTGCTAATATCAACACTCCATTATCTAGCTGTGTTTCACATGCAAAAACTTCATAGTGCTGAAAATTTGCTTACCTCTACAGTTTTGCTTTCGTACCCTTGTTTTGTATAAAAGGCAAAGTTTCACTCAAAGCGATGTGTCTAAGGTGTGGAGGAAGTACTGAGAGACGGGAAATGTGAACGATAGACCTCACAGCGGTCGTCCTTGTATGACAACGTCAATGCAGGATCGTTTCCTCCAACTGTTGGCTCGCAGGAGCCCTGCATCAACTGCCAGGAATATTGGAAATTACTTCTCTCGGGTAATAGGGGTTCGTATCTCAGACCAAACAGTTCGCACAAGATTGCATCAGAATGGCCTTCTTTCCAGAATACCAATGAGGAGTCTTGCACCGAACCAATGGAACGGACGCCATCGAAGGACCTGGTCTCTTGCGCATCGACATTGGACCATTGCAGAAGGGAGAAACGTCATGTTTGCTGATGAGACCAGGATTGGTTTGCAACCGGACACTAGACGGGTTAAGGTTTGAAGAAGCGCTAGACGACACCAAAACGCCGATATCTTCAGTAAGTCCATTCGTTTGCAGATAGAAGTGTAATGTTCTGGACGCAATAATAACAGTGGATACCTCTAATTTTCATCTGTGGCAGTTTGACTGGTCCCCAATACCTCCAAGAGGTCCTACAAACGATTGTAAGGATCTACAGACGTGAAGTCGGTGACAACTTCATCCTAGTCGATGAGAATGCAGTCTAGTAGTGTCTGGGCGTCTTCAAAGGTGCAACATCAACCGAATGCACTGGCCAGCACAGTAACCAGACATGAATGCGATTGAGCTTGCACGGGACCTGTTGAAGGTGGCCAGAGCACAGTGTCCAATTCCACCTGACAATCTTCAGGATCTCACTGCAGCTGCTCTTGAGGAGTGGGAGCTCATACTCCAAGATAAACTTGGTAGTATCATCCACAGCACGCCTCACAGAGTGGAAGAACTCATCTGTGTGCGGGGCACATACTGACTACTAAAGATTAATAATGGTCATCAAGAGGTAAAGATCTTCACAGTTTTTGTTTACAAGATGAACAATTCTTCGTTTTGTAATGACTTTTTCTTGCAACAAACAAAAATCATTCTTGTTTCTCAGGCCGCAGATATAAGGAAAAGCATCTGCCAGATATTTGCAAGATCTCGATGCCATCTCTGCAACGTCCATTATTATTTTTAGAGTTTTAAAATCGATATATAATACACTAAAGCAGTTTGAAGCAATGCTTTAGCCACAAGAAGCAGTCGTATATCTAAACTTGAAAAGAAAAATCAACATCATATAACCAAAGTTTATGGAACGTAACAGGTATTTTTAATACTTTTGGCGCTGACAGTATCAGGAAATGGCACGTTCAACGCAAGGATAAACAAAAAATAAAATTTTTTATGTAGTGTAATATCAGTGAGTGTCAATTGGAACCGGTCAACTCATAAAAATACCTGGGTGAAACTTCTGTGGGGAAATGAAGTGGAATGAGCACATAGGTTCAGTCGTGGGTAAAGCAGATGGTAGAATTTGCTTTATTGGTAGAATGCTGCGGGAATTCAATCAGTCTACAAAGGCGATCACTTACAAATCACACATGCGGCCCATTCTAGAATATTGCTCAAGTGTGTGGAAACCGTACCAAACAAGACTGACGGTGGACACTGAACATATATAGAGAAGGACAGTAGGATTGATCACAGGTATGTTTGATCCATGGGAAATCGTCACAGAGATGTTGAAGAAACTGAACTGGAAGACTCTTGAAGATAGACATAAACGGTCCCGAGAAAGCGTACTTACAAAGTTTCAAGACCTAGCTTTAAATGAAGACTCTAGAAATGTACTACAACCCGCTACTTAACGCTCCCGTAGGAATCTTGAGGAGAAGATTAGATACATTACAGCACGTACGGAGGCATTTAAACGATCATTCTTTCCGTGCTCGACACGACTTGACATTTAACGCACTTTCAGCCACGAACTTTACAGTGTTTTTCAGAGTATAGATGCTGATGTAGATGTAATATACCATCTACTTCTGGATAACGTAGCTCTTCGTTTTGCATTGTTCTCAGAATGTTAAACTTGTTATGGTACATACAGATGTATATGTTGCTATGTTCTCGAAATATTATAGTTCAACTGCAAATACTTTGAAGTTAAATGAGCTGCAGACGGTAATGGTTTTGCCGTGAATTTGAGACTCAGAATATTCGCCCAGTATCCGAATAACAGAGGCGAAAACATTTTCGATGTCAGTGACGTGTACTTGACGACAGCCTGACAGTTTGTCGGCGGTGAGCGTACAGCACAACCCAGCAAGAGGAAAAAGAATGTATGACAGGGAACTCGGTGCGACGCGCAGTTATCGAGAGCACTTGTCAGAGGCAGCGTAAACTCTGCTCTGAAAGCTGCGAGCAGACGCTGCCTGCTAGAGGAAAACGTTCCGTCATGGAAGAGTTGCGTTAATTTTCCAGTCCTAACGAGAATGGGGAGGATGTAAAATGCCCCAAGCCAAATCGTCCGCAATCCTAATGGGCTAAACATAACTTTTTTTCGTGTTTTCTAGAGGTTCAAACGGGCTTTACACGGTCAAAACATGAGTTACAATTTTAGAAAATATTTATTCAGTGCCTCACCTTTATTAAATGTCTCTTCGATCTTCTTTATAATTATACACTACCACTACTACTGTTACTACTACTACCACTCTCTCACGACCGGTGATCTCAGCAGTTTGGTCTTTTAGGAACTCACACACACACACACACACACACACACACACACACATACACACTACTCTCTGATGATGATGATCTATGGTGGAGGGCGCTAAACAGCTAAGTCCTCAGCGCCCTTGCGTTAATGTTATACCGAAGAAGATTTTCATAATCTATGGAAGGAGATCAATAAACTGGTTCAAATGGTTCAAATGGCTCTGAGAACTATGGGACTCAACTTCTGAGGTCATTAGCCCCCTAGAACTTAGAACTAGTTAAACCTAACTAACCTAAGGACATCACACACATCCATGCCCGAGGCAAGGTTCGAACATGCGACCGTCGCGGTCTCGCGGTTCCAGACTGCAGCGCCTAGAACCGCAAGATCACTTCGGCCGGCAATAAACTGGAAAACTACGTTTGTTCCCACCACAGGAAACGTAAAGCAACACCAGGTAGGTAAGGTTCAGAAAAGCCTGTAATAAAACCCCAGTGAGACACAGCGGGATAACTAAACGAAATCATGGAGAAAGTACCTGCAAAGATGCTGTTAAGAAAGGGACAAATAAGCGTGGCTGGATGACGACTTAGAAATAATACGTCACCCAGCCACTCTGTGATACATTAAGATGGCACACCAAGTATTTTGGGATGAATTCCTGACACCGCGCATAATTTTAAGACACGAACAACACTCGCCTCGTTATCAGTTAAAATAGAGGGAAGATCCTGTGGGAGACCCAGTTCAACCCTCAGGTCGTCAAATAGAACACACTCGGTTAAAAGATGTCGTACTGACAGCTGTGTCCAGCACCTCTGACATACTGCAGGCTCCTACCGACGTAAGAGGAAGCCGTGTGTCAGTGGGCAATGTCCCACTCTAAGCCGAGAAAGGGCTACTTCTTCACACCGTCGCGGGTGGATGGAGGTGACCCACGGTCGCACTGAAGTTTTGATGGAACGTAGTTTATTGTTCCTCGATCCAGCCACTGGGACTCCCACCAACATATGGCCTTCCTGGTCACAAATGAAGTGACAGCCCACAGAGGGACCGAACAGCTGGCAGGAGGAGGAAGGGAGCAAGCCTCCTTAGCAGCAGCAGCAGCGAGTTCGTTTCCCTGGATGCCTATGTGCCCTGGAACCCAGCAAATATGATTTCCTTGTTTTGCCTGTGCAAGAGAAGGAGAGCGCCCTGCACTTGTTGCACCATCCGATCTGCTCGGTAAGTCTGTCCAACAGCGAGAAGGGCACTTTGAGAATCGGAGCAGATGATAATTTTTTTGTCACAGTGCCGTCTCATCTGCTCCATTGCCCTCAGGATAGCAAACAATTCCGTTTAATAAACTGAAAACTGCTCTTGGCGCCCTATCCTGAGGACAGTGTCGGGGAACACGACAGAACAACCAAAAACATCTTCCTTCCGGGGGCCAACAGTGTAAACTGGAATAAAATCTGGGTGGTTACGTAAAATTTCATTAAATTTAATTTTAAAAACACTGTCTGGGATACAATGCTTCTTGTAAGCAGTCAGTTCTAAAAGCAATCTAGGCCTTGGTAGTAGCCAGGGGGATGCCCTACTCCACCCCTGGCTTTGGACCTTAATGCCCACCCACCTGTAATGATTCAAGGCTCTCCCTTGCACGGATCCCAAATGGCCGTGTTGCTTGTGGTCGATGATCGAACAGCCGTTCCAGTGGCGGCTGAACAACGTAACTGGATGCCGCCGATGTGGGAACGGACAAAGCCCTATATTCTTGGCGTACCACGAGAAGAAGACGTCGAATAGACAGCGGAGGCTCACCAGCCTCTGCACACAAACTAATAACAGGGCTCGAGCGATAGGCCCCTGTTGACAGCCTAATATCCTCGTGGTGAACTGCACTTTAAGGTATGAAGGCCTTGCTGACCCATAAATCTGGCATCCATATTCAAACCGGGATCGCACGAAGGCCTTGTAAAGTTGGAGCAGACGTGCTCTGTCGGCTCCCCAAGACCTATGACTAACATATTTAAGGTTTTGAGACATCTCAGTTTCAGTTTTTTAAGGCGTGGCAACCATGTTAATTTATCGTCAAAGATAAGACCCAGATACTTCACCTTTTCTTTAAAAGTGAGATCGGTGTCCCCCAGTTTTGAAATGGACAATTTAAACAGCGTGCGGGAACGATTAAAAGCAACAAAAGCTGTTTTCTCTAATGAGAATTTCAAACCTGTGGTGCGAGACCATTCCACCAACAGTCTGATCGTCAGCTGCAATTGCCGAGTAGCCGTGGCGAGGCTGGAGGATGCACACAAGATGGAGAAGTCGTCCACAAATAAGGAACATAGTATTGGACGTCACACTGTTGTAATATTATTGATTGCGATGGCGAAATTCGTGTCACCTAAAACACTCCCTTCAGGGACACCATTCTCCCGCCCAGAACGGTCAGACAAGACATTCCCAACCTTGTATCTAGAATATCTGTCCGAGAGAAAGAACCGTATGAAGGTCGGTAGACGTCCACGGAATCCCCATTGACGGAGCTGAGACAAAATATTATGCCTCCAGGTAGTATCGTAGGCCTTTTCCAAATCGAAGAAAACACCGATAAAGTGTTGCTTACGAAGGAAAACTTGTTGAATTGCAGCTTCGAGCATGGCAGTTTATAGAGTGTGAAGCGATACTTCCTGAACCCGCACTGGGAGGGACTGAGTAGGGACCTGGTTTCCAGAACCCACACTAGGCGTCGATTGACCATACGCTCCAATGTCTTTCCTACGCAGCTTGTCAGGCTACTACGATAACTACCAGGTTCTGTCCGATCCTTTTCTGGTTTTAAAATTGGAATTAAAATAGATTCCTTCCACGAAGTGGGACAGTCGCCAGTTATCCAAATTTTATTGAAGAGTTGAAGGAGGACTTCCTTCGACCGTCTGTCCAACTGTTGTAAGATGCTGTAGGTTATCTGGTCGTTTCCAAGGGTCCTACCAGAAGCAACTGACAATGCAGAATCCAGCTCCCACAGAGAGAATGGTTGGTTGTATTCTTCCATGTTGGTGGAACGGAAATCAAGATCAGCCTTCTCCTGTGCCTCCCGATATTGACAGAAGGTGGGATCCTGGCTAGAATCGACCGTAATGGACTTATATCATTCAGCCATTGTCTGAGGTATATCCGTTGTCAATGTTGCAAGAAACTCCTGTATTCGTACAGCTGCTATCGGCGGTCGAGAGTTGTGCCTTGAAATCCTCCTAATGGCATCCCATACTTTGCATGTGGGTGTGGACCTATTGATGGAGTTCAGAAACTCTTGCCAAAACCTCTGATTACTCTCCTGAATTATTCTCCTCGCCTTAGCACGCGCCATTCGCAAGTTTGCAAGATTCTCATCTGTAGGGCATCGATAGATTCTGCGCATTGCTGCCTTCCTGTTCCTGACTGCAAAGCGATACTCGTCATACCACCAAGTGACAGGTCGCCTCCTAGGCACTTCCGCAGACTTTGGGATGAGTGCATCAGCAGCATAGTGAATCACAGCTATAATGTGATCCACCCAGTCCGTCACATGCCGGCACATTGCTCGAAAACAGCTAACTGCCTGTAAAGCATCCAGTTAGCCTTCTTGAATAACCATCTCGGTGGCTTTCTTTCAGGATCTGCTCCATTATGCAGATGGTTCAAAATGGTTCAAATGGCTCTGAGCACTATGGGACTTAACATCTGAGATCATCAGTCCACCAGAACTTAGAACTACTTAAACCTAACTAACCTAAGGACATAACACACATCCATGCCCGAGGCAGGATTCGGACCTGCAACTGTAGCTGTCGCGTGGTTCCAGACTGAAGCGCCTGGAACCGCTCGGCCACACCGGCCGGCCATGCAGATGGATCCAGACTGGGAATGGTCACTACCATGAAGGTTATCGTCCACCGCCCACTAAGCAGTGTCCCCAAGAACATGCGAGCAGAAGGAGAGGTCTATGGCTTTAGACGAACCTGTGGCGGTGCTAAAATGTGTGGCTTGACCCATGTTCAGCAGTATAAGATCTGTTGCGTGTAGCATATCCTCAAGTACCCGACTCTTGGGGCATGTGGTGTTAGAACCCCATAGTGCACTGTGCGCACTGAAGTTCTCCAAAAGGAGAAAGGGTCGGGGTAGTTCATCAAGAAGATGAGTGAGGACCCCACTATAAAGAGGCTCGTGGGGTGGTAAGTACACATAGTTCAAATGATTCAAATGGCTCTGAGCACTATGGGACTTAACTTCTGAGGTCATCAGTCTCCTAGAACTTAGAACCACTTAAACCTAACTAACCTAAGGACATCACACAAATCCATGCCCGAGGCAAGATTCGAACCTACTACCGTAGCAGTCCCGTGGTTCCGGACTGAAGCGCTTAGAACCGCTCGGCCACCGCGGCCGGCTACACAGCGTACACTGTGATGTCAACATGGGCCACTATCCGAACAGCAACCGCTAGTAGAGTTTTTGTTAAGGGAATAGGTGAGGAGTGAAAAGTGTCCTTTACGAACACTGCAACCCCACCTTTTGCCCTGTCACCAGTAAGCTCGTCGTTTCTATAAAGGTGATAATCTCAAATTACAGGCGTGACAGTCTCTTTAAAGTGAGTCTCTTGAAGGCAGAGGCAAAAGGGTCTGCCCTGGACAAGGAGTCTCAATTCCGCCAGATGAGTCCTGTATCCATATATATTCCATTGAAGTATGGGAGCCATTACGTCACTGCGGTCTTGATTTACCCCTGTCTTTGTGCCAAGGTGGTGAGGCGCTTGTAGATTGAGGCGGGGTTTTGGGGCTTTGGGGCATCAAAATCCATGGTGTTCTCACCATCAGTCAGATGTGCCAGAATGACGCCTGATGGCCCCCGGGGTTGCTTTCGACCCGTATGTTGGGATCCTTTCCCTGCTCCCTTCCCCAGCAAGGATGAGGGTAAAAGGGTGAGGTAAGAGCCACTTTTCTTTGAAGAAACTTGGCGTTGACTGACACTCAAATTTTAGAGTGCCTTCGGGCTGTGAACTATGGAGGCATTACTGTGTGTGTGTGTGTGTGTGTGTGTGTGTGTGTGTGTGTGTGTGTGTGTGTGTGTGGTGTAGTTCATCCATCCTGAGAATCTAGAATCTCGACGATTTTTGCCTATAACCCATATCGACACTGGCAGGTGCCGGGAATTCCAAGACTCTCAAGAATTTCATGCTTTCTATAGTAATTCCTAAAAAAAAGTAAAAAAGTAAAAAAAGTCTTAACAAACGGACAGACTGGCATACTGACAAAAAGTATTTTTTCATGCAATAAAATTAAAATTTAACAAATTTCTGAGTTTTCCCTTACTTTTTCTGTGTAACCGTGCTTCTTTCCAAATTTCAAGTTTCCAGCTCAATGGGAAGTACGCCATAGGATTTAGTGAGTGACATTATTAACGGCTACAATGTCTGTGTCTATTCAGTGCCCATATCTTCGCATTACTATGACACTGTTCTGTCATTTTGTGGATTTGGACTGATGTCAGCTGATTGCGATACAGGAAATTCGTGCTTGACCGTGTCTCGAAACCGGATTTCCCACTTATCGCTAGCATCGTCTTAACCATTTCGACTGTCCGACCACATCTCCAGGACCGATACAATCTTCCATATGTCAAGGTGCCCACAACCCTTAAGCTCGCACAGGGAGAGAGAAATATATTGCAGCCATTTATCCCGTCGAGGCATGCCACCTTCCCCGTGTTACCTGGAAATGGCGCGTGGGACGAATGGCAGTCGGTAAGCCTCTGTATTAGCTCTAATTTCTCGTAATGCGCATTTCGCGAGATATATGTGGGAGGAAGTAATATGTTGCCCGACTCTTCCAGAAAATTCTTCTCTCGTAATTTCGACAGTAAACTTCTCCGTGATGCACAACGTCTCTCTTGTAACGTCTGCCACTAGAATTCGTTGAGCATCTCTGCAACTCTCTCGCGGTGACTCAGCGATCCAGTGACAAAACGCGCCGCTCTTCGTTGGATCTTCTCTACCTCCTCTATCAGTCCTATCTGGTAAGGGTACCATATTCATGAACAGTACCCAGGAATCCTTCGAATAAGCACCTTATAAGCCACTTCCTACGTGAATGAGTTACATTTTCTTAACATCATTCTTATGAATCTCAGTCTGGCATCTCTCGTGTTTATTTATGTTCAGGGTCAACTGCCAGAGCCTGCACTATTCGCCATCCTCTGCACTTAATTCTGCTGATCGATACTGTCAACTGGCGTTACTGCTAACTTATAGACAACCACATCATCTGCGAACAATCAAAAGACATTCCGACGCTTTCTACTAGATCATTTATATAAATTGTAAACAGTAACGTCCTATTAGATTTCCTTGGGATAATCTGGAAACTATTTTTACATCTGTCAGTTTTGTTCCGTTAAGGGCACGTGATGAGTTCTATCCGCGAAGAAGTCTTCAATCCAGTCGCAACTCTGATCCGATACTGGATAACCTCGAATTTTTATCACTAAACGGCAGTGCGGGACGGTGTCAAATGATTTCCTGAAGTCAAAGAAAATGACATTAATTTGAGCATCGTTGTCTACAGCCCTATGGATCTCTTGGAGGAACAGAGCGAGCTGAGTTCCCACAAAATCTCTGCGTAATCCATTTTGATTTTTAGAACAAATTTTTGTTCTCCAAAAACGCCATAGTTCTTGAGTATGAGACATGTTCCATAATTCTACAACAGACCGACATCAACAATGTTGTTGTTGTGATCTTCAGTCCAGAGACTGGTTAGATGCAGCTCTCCATGCTACTCTATCCTGTGCAAGCTTCTTCATCTCCCAGTACCTACTGCAACCTACATCCTTCTGAATCCCTTTAGTGTATTCATCTCTTGGTCTCCCTCTACGATTTTTACCCTCCGCGCTGCCCTCCAGTACTAAATTGGTGATCCCTTGATGCCTCAAAATATGTCCTACCAAGCGATCCCTTCTTCTAGTCAAGTTGTGCCACAAATTTCTCTTCTCCCCATTTCTATTCAATACCTTCTCATTAGTTATGTGATCTACCCATTTAACCTTCAGCATTTTCTGTAGCACCACATTTCGAAAGCTTCTATTCTCTTTTTGTCTAAACTATTTATCGTCCACGTTTCATTTCCATACATAGCTACACTCCATACAAATACTTTCAGAAACGACTTTCTGACACTTAAATTATAATCGAAATCAACAAATTTCTCTTCTTCAGAAATGCTTTTCCTGCCATTGCCTGTCTACATTTAATATCCTCTCTACTTCGACCGTCATCAGTTATTTTGCTCCCCAAATAGCAAAACTCCTTTACTACTCTAAGTGTCTCATTTCCTAATCTAATATCCTCAGCATCAACCGACTTAATTCGACTACATTCCTTTATCCTCGTTTTGCTTTTGTTGATGTTAATCTTATATCCTTCTTTCAAGACACTTTCCATTCTATTCAGCTGCTCTTCCAGGTCCTTTGCTGTTTCTGACACAATTACAGTGTTGTCGGCGAACCTCAAAGTTTTAATTTCTTCTCCATGGATTTTAATTCCTACTCCGAATTTTTCTTTTGTTTCCTTTACTGCTTGCACTCCGTGTATTTTACCCCTGCCACCTTCAGAATTTGAAACAGAGTATTCGAGACAAAATTGTCAATAGCTTTCTCTAAGTCTACAATTGCTAGAAACGTAGGTTTGCTTTCCTTAATCTATTTCCTAAGATAAGTCGTATGGTCAGTATTGCCTCACGTGTTCCAACATTTCTTCGGAATCCAAACTGATCTTCCCCGAGGTCGGCTTTTACCAGTTTTTCCATTCGTCTGTAAAGAATTCGTGTTAGTATTTTGCAGCCGTGGCTTATTAACTAATAGTTCGGTAATTCTCACATCTGTCAACCCTTGCTTTCTTTGGGATTGGAATTATTATATTCTTTTTGAAGTCTGAGGGCATTTCGCCTGTCTCATACATCTTGCACACCAGATGGTAGAGTTTTGTCAGGGCTGGCTCTCCCAAGGCTATCAGTAGTTCTAATCGAATGCTGTCTACTCCCGGGGCCATGTTTCGACTTAGGTCTTTCAGTGCTCTGTCAAACTTTTCACGCAGTATCGTATCTCCCATTTCATCTTCATCTACATCCTCTTCCATTTCCATAATAGTATCCTTAAAAACATCTCCCTTGTATAGACCCTCTATATACTCCCTCCACCTATCTGCTTTCCCTTCTTTGCTCAGAACTGGGTTTCCATCTGAGCTCTTTATATTCATACAAGTGGTTCTCTTTTCTCCAAAGGTCTCTTTAATTTTCCTGTAGGCAGTATCTGTCTTACCCCTCGTGAGATACGCCTCTACATCCTTACATTTGTCCTCTAGCCATCCCTGCTTAGCCAATTTGCACTTCCTGTCGATCTCATTTTTGAGATGTTTGTATTCCTTTTTGCCTGCTTCATTTACTGCATTTTTATATTTTATTCTTTCATCAATTAAATTCAATATCTCATCTGTTACCCAAGGTTTTCTATTAACCCTCGTCTTTTTACCTACTATGTCCTCTGCTGCCTTCATTATTTCATCTCTCAAAGCTACCCATTCTTCTTCTACTGTATTTCTTTCCCCCATTCTTGTCAATCGTTCCCTAATGGTCTCCCTGAAGCTCTCTGGAACCTCCGGTTTAGTCAGTTTATCCAGGTCCCATCTCCTCAAATTCCCACCTTTTTGCAGTTTCTTCAATTTTAATCTACAGTTTATAAACAATAGATTGTGGTTAGAGTCCACATCTGCCCCTGGAAATGACTTACAATTTAAAACCTGGTTCCTGAATCTCTGTCTTACCATTATATAATCTATCTGAGACCTTCCAGTATATCCAGGCTTCTTCCATGTGTACAACCTTCTTTTATGATTCTTGAACCAAGTGTTAGCTGTGATTAAGTTATGCTCTGTGCAAAATTCCACCAGGCGGATTCCTCTTTCATTCCTCGCCCCCATTCCATATTCAGCTACTACGTTTCCTTCTCTTTCTTTTCCTAGTATCGAATTCCAGTCACCAATGGCTATTAAATTTTCGTCTCCCTTCACTGTCTGAATAACTTCTTTTATCTCATCATACATTTCATCAATCCCTTCATCATCTGCGGAGCTAGTCGTCATATAAACTTGTACTACTGTGGTAGGCGTAGGTTTCGTATCTATCTTGGCTACAATAATGCGTTCAGTTTGCTGTTTATAGTAACTTACCCGCATTCCTATTTTTTGTTCACTATTAAACCTACTCCTGCACTACCCCTATTTGATTTTGTATTTATAATCCCGTATTCACCTGAGCAGAAGTCTTGTTCCTCCTGCCACTGAACTTCACTAATTCCCACTACATCTAACTTTAACCTATCCATTTCCCTTTTTAAATTTTCTAACCTACCTGCCCGATTAAGGGATCTGACATTCCACGCTCCGACCCGTAGAACGCTAGTTGTCTCTCTCCTGATAACAACTTCCTCCTGAGTAGTCCCCGCCCGGAGATCCGAATGGAGTACTATTTTATCTCCAGAATATTTTACCCAAGAGGACGCCATCATCATTTAACCATACAGTAAAGCTGCATGCCCTCGGGAAAAATTATGGCTGTAGTTTCCCCTTGCTTTCAGCCGTTTGCAGTACCTGCACAGCAAGGCCGTTTTGGTTAGTGTTACAAGGCCAGATCAGTCAATCATCCAGACTGCTGCCCCTGCAGCTACTGAAAAGGCTACTGCCCCTCTTCAGGAACCACTTCTTTGTCTGGCCTCTCAACAGATACCCCTCCGTTGTGCGTGCACCTACGGTACGGCTATCTGTATCGTTGAGGCACCCAACCCCCAAGCCTCCCCATCAACGGCAAGGTCCATGGTTGATGGGGTGGGGGGGGGGGGGGGGAGTGCTCAACAATATCGGCGTATAATTATGTGCATTTGTTCTACGGTTCTTCTTGAAAATGAAAATGACCTGTGCTTCTTTCCAGTCCGCTGTTACCCTTCATTGCTCCAGCGATCTACTACAATCTTCCGCTCGAAGGGGTGTAAGTTCTTTCCCATAATATTTGTAAATTTTTATTTTTAGGAGTTGGAATTTGTTTACAGTATCTCTTCACATGAACTACTTTCCTACATAGTCTTCATAACTCTGTATGGTCTACGACAGCGTTGTGTTAGGACAAGCTATTGTCCTCTGCTTGCAGTCGTGTTTTCGCTGCACGAATTACACTTCCACTGTCTTCAAAGTGTGTCCCACGTAGAGACTGATTAAGTAGCGTGAACAGATGAAAGACTGTGGGTATCGGGCCTGGACTGAAGGGAGTGTGTACCATTGGTGTCCAAGTCAATTTGACGATATGTTCCCGGACTGTGAGACTCATGCGTGGGAATGGATTGTTGTGTCGGAGTAATATTTCTTTTAGGTTATTCTCAGACCCCGTACATCAGAAACGGATCTTATATTCGTTCTGATAACCTCACATGTGCCTCTGAATTAATGGTTGACCCTTTTGACAAAACATGTATGACTACGATCACTATTCCAAAAACTGTCATCATGATTTGGCCAGACCAGGGGGCTGTTTTAAATTCTTTGTTTCTGATCGCAGTAAGTGCCTCACCAGTGACTACATTTTTGTTTGCAGCTGAAAGTATTACACACAGGTTTGGTCACCTGTAACGATCCGTGACAGAAACGCTTCTCCGTTGACCTCGAACAGCCCCAACAGTGCAAATGAAATGACTTGTTATTGAATCTTGTAGCCTGTTATGAGCATTCATTCTAAAGCATACCTTTGAATGTCCAAGAGTCTCAGCCACTGCACACGCACTTCCAATCTTTACCGTTAGCCTTAAAGGCAATTGTCAGGTTGTGATGTGCCCGTCTGTACGAATAACAGCATCTGCACGTCACCATATCGGAAGTAGTGGCTCTGACAGGACTTCCCGAACGTGGCCGATGACGGAGCTCAGTTTCTACATTTCCTCATGCTTTAACTCTTTTACCCATTACCCAATAGTACTCCCATCTGCTGCATCATTACAATACACGGCACACAAATGCTTATGGATGTTCACCACGGTTTCTATTTCGTAACCATGAATCCAAATATAAACGTTGCTTGTAACGAGTGTCTGGCACAGACATCAATTTGGCGGTTCACTATGGCTCTGCCGTTTGTTGTAATTGTTCGAAACACCGCCCACGAGCAGAAGAAGTATCAATTTTGAGCCCCTAAACTGAAGTTTTCCCTTGTAACGAGTGTCTTGCACAGATATCAATATGGCGGTTCACTATGGCTCTGTAATCTCTTGGAATTGTTCTAAACATCGCCCACGAGCAAAAGAAATATCAATTTTGAGCCCCTAAACTGACGTTTTCCCTACATCTGCCAAAATCCTGTAAAGACAAAGCCTTTTGCCCGTAACGTATTTAACGACGCTCGAAAATGTTGGATTGCTCTCTAACCGTAATTATATGATTAACAATATACACAATAAAAAAAATTACTGCGAGAGAAATACTTCCCAAAGTGAAGGCTAGTGACAATTACTTGACTATTAATGTAGATAAGCTAGACGTACACTACAAGTAGACCAAATGACGCCTACTACAGACAAGTGTTACATTATAGCTTCTCCGGAATAGTGTATTACATAGGCTAGAAGGGCAGATCTTTTGATGTCCGCCTTAGACAACGTGCTTGGTAATAAAACAGGTTCTCATCTTCACAAAAAAAGAACGTAAAGTGTGACGTATAGGTCAAAGTCTTGACATACGCTATTATTTTACGAAGGGATTGCCACTTGGATAGACTTGGAGAGTTTGAAATTTTTATTAAATTAAAACAAATATCCACAACGGTTATTAAATGAAGGAAGATAATTCCAGGAAAATGCTTTTTCGAAGTATTTTCTGATTTGTTATGATGTCTCTTCTGCTTGCTTTTTGCCTTTTTCTTTGTTGGTGTTTATTTTCTACCGGCTTGAACTTGTCTACTAGTGGTTTGATGTAACAATGTCTCACACATTTTAAATCTTACAGCTGTATACTGTTGCGTAGTCACATGTAATCTTCAGTTCCAACAGTCAGCCTGGCGGCAAGTACACACGGTGAGTGCCTCTCCAGCACGTTCGCGTGTCGAGTTAATAAATAATGTATTAAAGTGCGTACAGTTGGGTATAAAAGTTAGTCTGATTTCCAACATAGTTTTCTAGTTTTTTGCTGCCCCAATTTATTTTTCTTTTTCAACGTATCATCTGATAGTGACCTCGCAGAAAAGCAAAACAGTATGATGAGTCACCTTGGACTGAAACACAACAAAAAGCTTGTTGATACGTTTCAGTAGTAACGTTGGTAGGTGCTTTCTTATAGCTGAGAAAGGATTTATTTTTACCTTATTCTTCCTCAGAAAGAAACATCAGTAGGTAGAAGTCTATATCGTGTAAGAGAATACTTTGGTATCTCTGCTAGAAATGGGAGAGTAAATAACATCTAATCGTGTGAAGGCTGCGAAAACCAACTGAACAAGTAACAGAACTTCAGTCGAGCATGTGTGAAGTCGTAAAACGTTTCAACGTAGGTAGGCTCACACGTTTAAAATTGAGGGGCGGCTCTGGCCCCCGGCTCGGGTTCTCCGCCGAGGCGCGACCGCGCGCATGTCATACACGCGCTAGGCGCTGTCGCCGCTGGGATCGAGTGGCGGGCACCTCCACGCTCCGCTGGCCAGACGCCACAGCGTTGCCGGAGCTCAGCGGCCCGCAGCATCCCGAGCCCCGCCCGTCGCCATGGTGACGGCCGGGAGAGTGACGTCAGAAGCGGGCGGGGTATCGATTGGCCGCGTGCGCCTCGTCGCCCCCCGCAACGCTGCCGGCGCGTGCCAAAGCGCGAGCCGCTTCCCAGAACCCTTCGCGCCACCCTTTATTTCAAATTATTTTCTTTCTTTTTTTCATCGACGCTATCTGCTCCGCTGACAACAGTCTCGTAAGTCTGCGTGCGCCCCTCCCACCAGTCACCCTCGCCCTGCTCCGGTAGATAGAGCCACCGGCGACAGCCCGCCCAGACGGGCTGCACGGTCAAGCGTCTGTGGAATTCCATTTTGCTAGCGCTGTTCGGTTTGTGGCAGTCTTTCTCCTGCGTTCGCCATCACTTACCAGATGCCCAGCGGACGGCACAAGGCGCCAATGATTTTCAGTAGCTGCACATTTAAGATGGAAGGTTGCCTTGGAAGTGGGAATCCACAGAATAAAAAAGAAATGTAAACATTTCCAGAGACGTCAGAAAATAAAGTGTGAAAGGACGGAAGATTCGGTTTCAACGTGGTAATCAGTAACGTAGCACAAGTTCGGACTGGACTAGCATAGGGACGGAAATCGGCCGTGTCTCTTTCAAGATTTAATGGAGGAACACAGTCAGGGAATTAAGACCAAAATAAATTTGAACTGAATGGGGCAAAGCCAACTCGGCTTTTGTGTTCAGTGATTTAGGGGGTCCACGAAGCACCTAAATCTGAATGACTAGATGCTACAAACCGCGTCATCTCATTCGGTAATGAACTTCAACGACTCGCAACGGGATTCTCTCATGTCCTACATCAAATTGCTTTCTTTATTTCTCCTGCACTGTAAGTAAACAGTTCTTCGAATACTGCCGAAAGTGGAACTCTCTCCAAATGACAGGATATACCAGGAGAGATCAGACCATCTTACACCAACGGAGTACACCGTCCATACTCTATTGTTATATGCCAGTTTCTACTTACTTCCACGCGTTGACTCTTTAACAGCTTTGGAAATATGGTATGTAGGGCATAAACAGAACTTAGAACATCCGGAGAATCGAAACCAAAATTTATGGACAAAAATACTTATTTTTACTTCCGAAAAAGTCAGCCGTTTGTTATTTGTAACCATTTGAAGTGATCGTATTCTTCATTGTGAACGATTTCCCGACGAGAAAGTATTGCAATATGATCACAGCAAGCGAAACGAACTTGCGTAGATAAATGAAAGTTAATCTTTTGAATCTCATTTTAGCTACCGGTCTGACAGCGTTACTGAATACTTGTTTCTGAATTTAATGCATAGAATACAGCTGCATGTGTTTCTTGAGCCCATAAATAATATCTTTATCAATTACGTTTTGGTACAATTGCTTTTTTTGTGATGACGCATCGCGTGAAATAAATTACGGGCAATTATTTTTGTTGAAGAGACATTACGCCTGTCATCAGCAAATATTTAACGTAATATTTATCTCTTACAAACAGTTGACACGAAGAAGACATTGTTAATGTAAGTGAGAAAGAAAATAAATAGAATAACTAGTCGGCAGTCAACCGAGACTAAGGATTTTTAAGCAGGAACATTATTCGCGTTAACTGGAACAGAGTTTAATTAATATCTGAAGGAAGCATCACATTACAGCTGCAGACATGAATGTATGGAATTTCTCACATTTATACTGTCAGACTAAAAGTGAAGAAATTGCAAAAAAGGAGGAATCAGGGACCAGGAAAAATGGAAGGCACCAGAGATTGTGAAGAGTTTAAGGGGGAGTATTAAGCAACGATTGATTGAAACAGCGGAAAATTAACTGGTAGCTTTGGGAATTGATATAGTGAAGGCATATGAGGATGAAGCTTGTAAAAAGATAAGGCCAAATAGAAATCTTTGGCTAACATAGGGGATATTAAATGGTGTTTGACATAGGAGAAAATGTAAAAGTATCGTAAATGAAGCAGGTAACAGGGAATATAGACGTCCAAAAAAATGAGAATGACAGTGCCAAATGGCTAAGCAGGAAAGGCTTCGAGACAAATGAAAGGCTGTAGAAGGATGCATAACTAGGCGAAAATCGATACTGGTTGCAGGAAAATCAAAGACACCTTTGCAGAAAAAGACAGCCACACAGACATCAAGAGCTCAGTACTAAGCAAAGAAGGGAACGTTGAAAGATGTAACACGTATGTAGAAGTGCCAAGCAAGGGAAATGATCTTCAAGTAGATGAAGACGAGTTGGGGGATGTGATTCTGCGACAGGAATTTGACTTAGTGCTGAATGGAGACAAGGCTCCTGGAGTAGGTGATACGCCATTTGAATTACTGAGATCAGCGAGAGTGCCAATCATGACAAAAATATACTACGTGCCGTGCGGGATATATGAGAGAGACTTCAGAGTTCAGAAAGAATGTGATAATTACAAATCGAAGGAAAACAAGTGCCGACAATTGTGAATATTACTGAGGCATCAGCTTAGTAAACCACGGTTACAAAGTGTTGATACGAATTAATTACAGAACAATGGAAAAACTGATAGAAATGAACTAAGGGGGAGATTAGTTTGCGTTTCGGAGAAATGTGCAAACACGCTAGGCAAATCTGACTCAACGATTTAGCTTTACTTCAGACTTTGTACATTTGTAGTAGTCCATTAGGACAACATAATACGCAGGCAGTAAGACGTATTACTTAGGTGATTTCGAGAAAATCGCCAGGGAAGTTTTACGTATCAGTGATGTAGCGGTGCGTTGCAAGCTTGAGCACGAGATGGCAGCGGTCATGTGCTTAATGTTCAAGCTCTTGTTTTAATTTATATTTTTTTCAACACTAGTCACATTATTTCATGCATATCACATTTGGAAGATAATACGATGAAGAGATACTTGTACTTGCATGAAATTTTATTGAATTTATAATGTTATTTGACTGTTCGCTAATTTTATTATCATAATAAATATTACATTTATAACTATCGGCAAGTAAACGGCCAAACACATAGTTTTTCTGAAAATGTGTGCCAGTCATCATTTGCGAAATCCACTACACCTGGAGTCTGGAAGGTACAATGAGACGTTTTGTATCTGGACAATTCGAACTACAGACGAAGGTACTGAAGAACGAGGGACAGGCCAGGCACGCACGAGTCAAACATCGATAAAAAAAGGTGCAAATAACTTTATTCAATAATGCAGTGAGTTGTAATATGCAAGAATATGAGGGTAATGTACGATTAATCGTCGAATGTGCTTTCGACATTACAAGTTGCAGGATGATATTTTTCACACACACACATAGGAAACATAACGCAAAACGCCATACACCACACCGAATGAATGCAATTTTCCCACATGGCAACCCTAGAGCCTCTAATGAATTACAATACTTGCTGGCATTTTGAAAAACTTCTCTTTCTTCTGATAATTTGGACGCAGATCATGCGTAAGGCAATATTTTCGTAGATATCGGCTCCGGAAATTGGCGATGTACGATTGAATTTTTTTTAATTGTATCTTCATGAGAAGCAATTTCTCGTTCGCTGTGAATCAAATATAAACAGGTCTGAAGGAGCTTGATAGAATTTTTAAATTGCCCACAAAATTAAAAGAAACATAATATTTGTTGTGATAATAAAAATTAATAAACAGCCAAATAACGTTGGAAATTCAATAAAGGTTTTGTAAATACACGTGTCTTTTCATCATAGTACCTTTCAAATGTAATAAATACGAAATAATATGATTACTATTGAAAGAAATACAATTTTTTTTTAAAAAGATGAGTGGGACTCGATCCAACGATTCATCAATTAACGTAGTTTGGACGCTAACAACATGGCCGCCGCCAGCTCAGGCTCAGTGTCCCAAAGCACTGGTACATTACTGACACATAAAATTTCTCTTGCGATTTTCTCGAAGTCGCCTAAGTAATACGCCTTATTACTTGGGCATTATGTTGTCCTAATGGGCTATTAAAATGTACGAAATTTGCAGTAAATCAGTGATCCCAACGCCTTGCCTTCCAGTTGTTAGAAGATAGGTTAAAGAAAAGCAAACCTACATTTATAACAACCTTACATTAAAAGAAAGCTTTTCACAACACTGACAGGTATTACACTCAATGAAATTATGAACGTATCATGCATAAAATACAGGGACGTGATAGAGAGACGGTAAAGAAGTTGGAAGAATAACTGGACGGAAGTAAAAAAAGGCAATGGAATGTAGCCGAATTGAATTAGCTAATACTGAGGGAATTAGAGTAGGAAACGAGACGCTGAAAGCAATAGGCCAGTTTTGCTCTTTGGGCAATGAAACAACTGATAATTACCGAACTAGAGAGGATATGAAAGGTGGACTGGCTATAGAGACTTATCTGAAAAAAAAAGGAATTTGTTAGCATCAAATACAAATCCAAGCGTTAGGCTTTTATCTGGGGTATATCCTTGCACTGAAGTGAAATGTTGACGGTAAGTGGTTCAGAAAAGAAGAGAACAGAAGATTTTGAAACGTGGGACTGCATGAGACTGATGAAAACTAAAATGCGTGGATCGAGTAAGTAATGAGGAGGTACTGAATCGAACTGAGAAACAAAAATACATTTATAGCACATATCCCGAGGCGTCAGGAGGGTAAAAATCGTTGAGGGAATCGTAGGCTTGAATACAGTACGCAGATTCAAATGGATGTAGGCCGAAGAGGCTTGCACAGGATAGAGTAGCGTGAAGAGCTGCATCAAACCAGTCTTCGAACTGAAGACCACAACAACAGTAACAACTGCCGAGTGCTTGAACCAATATATTATGTGTTTATATCTCTGTGATGCCTCAAAGGCCTTCTTAACGTAAAGAAATAAAACTCTACACATTGTAGATGGAAAACAAAGCTTCTTTATTTCAGCTTATGAATCAATATAATGTTTAACATTTTTTTTTCTAAGGCTTTCTTTCATTTCGTCTATTTCAGATATTCCGAAGGCAACCTTTCTGTCATTCAGCCCACATGCGTCGCGCTCCGGAAAAAGAATACTATTGTTAAACTGTATCTTTCTCCTTCATCAGAAGCATAGTAAAATTTCTAAACTGTAGGTTGTGGAAAGTACCTCTGAAACAGTGAAACGCTCGCTGTTGGAAGTTGTTCAGGTTATAGGAACTGGAATGTTCGTGTGTCCATTTTAAAATTTATATACAAATTTGTCTATTCTTTTTGCTCCACTGGTTCTGCTGAAGATGGAGACGTAGGAATGCCCAGTAATTTCACGTGTTCTATCATACAGCAGAACGAAGAATTACAAAATGGAGAGGGGCACGACGAAAAGAAGCTGCTTGAATTTTTAGTAACACTAATTTATGTATTAAAATCAACAAATTACACAGTTTAATGATTTTTAGAGATGTATTAACTTTAGTTAGCAGTACCTAGTGCCACACGAGGAAATATTACTTGAAAATCTAAAAATATTACTGGAATCCATTGGGAATAAAGCACTCGTTATAACTTAAAGTCATAATTCTCTTTAAGGTCATCGACATTTCTGTTTACGATACATCTGCAACCATTTTTCTGCGCTATTTGTAAGACAGCTATTTGTTTGTATTGATTTTCTTCATAACATTTATTTATCTTTAAATTAGAATATTTGTTTCTACTGACTAGCTGTAGATTACTGTTATGTATTCCACTATTTATTCCTGCTCGTTGCTGATACCTCGATATCCATAAATTTAATGGAAAAACATCCCTCCAAAACATGCACAACACATCTCAAAATTGGCCTATCGTGCCCTTTTTCCCATGTCTAAATTATCTAACATGTCTGACTACATTTCCCGGTCATGAAATGACTCTTCTGATAATATATTCGTTATAACGACTTTCCTCTTCGCAAGAACGACATTCCACATAGGCTGAGTTAGGTCTACGCACAAATTTATCGTTAAGTTGTAAGCCAAGTGTTTTGTGAGCACTGTATGAAACTAATATTCTATTAAAACGGATGCTTATATAGTTATCAGCCACTGTTAAACGGTAGTATGGGCGTCACACTTGCATGATTGCCTTTTACGTGGCTACTTCAGAACGTAAATGCTAAAACCATTGCGAAACAAGAGAGGCGCATTGTCAGAAGAGAGTACACGTTCCGCGTTTCCTGTAGATATAATTCTGCTGCTGTAGGGATAAGAGATGTATCAGAGGGTGGGAGTGAAATGGCGCGGAAACCTGAAACGCATTCCAAAGCTGAAGTATGTGAGGCAGTGCGGTTCTGGTTGGTAAAACGTCTAAATTGCTCACAGATTAACCGTGCAATTCTGGTGGTACAGGACCAACGCAATGACGTGTCTATCCGCAGTGAAATGGTGCCAGCAATATGACTAAGGCCGAACAGACGTGGATGTTGCTGATCAGGAAGGAAGGTCGTCGGCCGGCCGGAGTGACCGAGCGATTCTAGGCGCTACAGTCTGGAGCCGCGCGACCGCTACGGTCGCAGGTTTGAATCCTGCCTCGGGCATGGGTGTGTGTGATGTCTTTAGGTTAGTTAGGTTTAAGTGGTTCTAAGTTCTAGGGGACTGATGACCTCAGAAGTTAAGTCCCATAGTGCTCAGAGCCATTTGAACCAGCCATTTGAAGGCAGTCGGCGTCGACCACAGAAGACAATGTCCAGGCAATCGAAAAAGAACATCTAGAGGGGAAAGAGATTTTCCAAGGAAGAGGACGTTCACACAGTAGTTCTCAAATGGCTCCGTGACAAAGGAGTCGATTTCTTTCGCCGAGGATTTGAAGATTGGTAAAACGTTCCGATAGTTGCTTATGGGGACTATGTTGAATAGCAGTTCCGTGTATCAGTCTCACTCTGAAGCGTAGTGCAGCATTAAATAGAAGTGATTTGGCATGCCATAATAATGTGCAACTTACTTTTTGAAGTCCCCTCATATCTGCTCCCAACAAACCAACCAGATTTAAGGGCCGGTATTAGTCATGTGTGCAATAGTCCCTCACCCTAAGCTTAAGAGATCCGCACGGGTAGAAAAGGGAGGAAAATAATACGATAATAGCAAGGCTCCCGTTCTTCAGTGGAATATGAACACAGGTAGGATTCATATTGGAGAGCTAAACGTCTTATCACAGGATCACCCTATGTGCATATTTTTACAGAAGACACACTTCCAAGTTCTTGATGCTTAAGTGATGTGAGTTAATAGCCTTTACATGAAAGACAACCATAATGGACAATCACCCAAGTGTGGAACAACTGTTCGTCAGTAAAACAATCTCACCTGTCACCCACGCAATCGCTTTACAAAAGCCTCCTGTTGCTGGATACGCGACATTTTTATTAACAGTTCTGTGTGTGTATTTCAGAACAAGAACCTCTTGACAAAAGGTTGACAATAGAGCTCTTACCGACGTTCTGAAAGGACACTGTAGACCAGTTCTTTTACTTGGAGGCATCAATATGCACAATGTGCTATGGATGAGCTCCATTGTCCGCACCAGAGGTTCAGTGATTGAGAGACTGTTACTGTCACAGGACATTTGAATTCTTAATGGCGGGGGAATGACGCATTTACGATTCACTATACGGTCGGCATCATCTTGGGTAAAATATTCTGGAGGTAAAATAGTTCCCCATTCGGTTCTACGGGCGGGGACTACTCAGGAAGATGTTATCAAGTTAAGCAAATGTAGCATTCTAAGGATTGGGGCGTGTAAAATTAGCTCCCTTAATCAGGTAGGTAAGTTGGAGAATTTTAAAAGGAAAATGAATAGAGCCAATTAGCGAAGTGTAGTGGCTGGAAGAAAAGGACATCTGATCAGGCCAGTACGGGGCTATAAACACAAAATCAAATAGGGCTAATGCAGGCGTAGGTCTAATAACTAACAAGAAAGTAGGTAAGCCACTATGTTGGTTGGCTGGTTGATTTGGGGGGAAGGGACGAAACAGCGAAGTCATCGGTCCCATCGGATTAAGGAAAGATGGTGAAGGAAGTCAGCCGTGCCCATTCAAAGCGACCGTTCCAGCATTTGCCTGAAACGATTTAGGGAAATCACAGAAGACCTAAATCAGGATGGCAGAGACGCGAGTTTGAACCGTCGTTCTGCAAAATGCGAGTCCAGTGTGCTAACCAGTGGGCCACTTGGCTCGGTAGCTACTGTGTACAGGATAGTAAACACAAAACGGTAGCCGAGGTAGACACGAAGCCAACACTCGCCTCAGCATTACGAGTTTATACACCACCTAGGTCTGGAGATGATGAAGAATTTCAAATAATGTGTGATAAAACCATGGAAAACTAACAGAAGAATACGGACTGGGAAAAAGAGATGAAAGAGTGAGCAACCTGGTAGACCTTTACACAGAGAATCATCTGATCATCGCTAACACGTGATTTAAGAATCATGAAAGCAGGTTATAGACGTAGAGGAGACCTGCGGACACTGGAAGGTTTCAGATCGATTATACAACGGTAATACAGAGACGTTTCAAGCAGGGATGTGGATTTGATCATTATTTATTGTTCATGAACTGCGGATTAAAACCGAAAAAAGTGCAAACATTTAGGAAATTAAAGAGATGGACCTGGATAAATTCAAGGATAACTTGAGAATTTCAGAGGGAGCATTAGGCTACGTTTGACTGAGGGGGAAAGGAATACAATAGAACTGCGTTCGAAATTATAAATTACCTCGAAGAAAATGGCCAGTTGTTACATAGCACGGATTCAGAAAATATCGTTCTTGTGAAACAAAACTAGCTATTTTTTCACGTGAAGTAATGAGTGCTATCGACAGGACATTTCAAAAATATTCCGTATTTTTAGGTTTCCAGAAGGCTCTTGACATCGTCCCTCACAAGAGACTTCTACTCAAATTGGGTACCTATCCAGTATCGTCTCAATTATCCGATTGGATTCGTGATTTCCTGTTCGAAAGAGCACAGTACATAGTAATCGAGAGAAGGTCATCGAGTAAAACGAAGTGATATCTGGTGTTCCCAAAGGACGTGTTACAGGCCCTCTGCAATTCCTAATCTATATAAACAATTTATGAGACAATCTCAGTATTCCTCTTGGATTGACTGGAATGAAGTTGACATCATCGTCTAGAAGTCATCAGAAGATCAAAGCCAACTGGAAAATGACTTAGACAAGAAATCTGTATCGTGCTAAAAGTGCAATGGACTACAAGTAAGGAGAAGTGTGAGGTCACCTACAAAGTACTGAAAGAAACCCGTTATATTTCGGTTACACGATAAATCACACGATTCTAAAGACTGACAAATTAACGAAATACCTAGTAATTACAATTACGAACAACTGAAACTGCAACGATGACATAGATAATAATGTGAGGAAGGCGAAGCAAGGACTGCATTTTAGTGGGAGAACGCTTGGAAGATGCGATTGATCTACTAGAGAGACTGCCTACTTCAGCCTTGTCCATCCTCTGCTAGAATATTGCTGTGCAGTATGGTATGATTATCAGATAGGATAGACGGAGGATATCGAAAGTCCAAGGCTGGTTGGTTAGTTAATTAGTTTCATGTACCATGGTTTATTTGTACGATAAATCGTAAGGATGTGGAACGAGTCATTTTACATTCACATCACAAATAAACTTGTAAATAGAGCTATATGCTGAACATTAATAAGTTTTTTAAAATAAAATCTATATACAGATGTGAGTTAGCAATTTCACCCTGCATCTTTTATACATTACAGTACTAGAGATTCTTATATGGAACAGGAGAAGTTGCCAATGAGACACTTTTTCAGTGTTTTCCAATTTTACTTTGGTTTTGTCAGACATTTTATATCACTGGGAAAGTGGTAAAAAATTTGAATTGTAGATTGTACATCCCTTTTTGTGCTAAAAGCTATCTTCATGTGGAGTTATTTTTCTATCGCTTGCGTGTTGTCCCGCGTTGTGCGAGGGTTGGTGTGGTTACATCGGATTTGGCATGTCAATTTGAAGGGGTAGCCGGATGCCCTTCCTGCCGCCATCCGTTACCCCCCCCCCCCCCACCCCCCCCCCCCCCCCCCCCCCCGCGGACGGAATCAGAGTACCCAATCTGTCTGCATCTAGTGTAAATCGTGGAAAAGTGCGGGTGTGTGTCAAATGTCTGTGAGTCATGTAACTGAGGCGGGACATGGGGACGAGCCCGATATTCACCTAGAGGGATGTGGAAAACCGCCTAAAAACCACATCCAGGCTGGCCGGCACGCCGGCCCTCGTCGTTAATCCGGCGGGCGGATTCGATCTGGGGCCGGCGTGCCTACCTGAGTCCAGGAAGCAGCGCATTAGCGCTCTCGGCTGACCTGGCGGGTTATCTTCATGTGGAGTAATGAATGTAATTTGTCTTCTGGTACTGTAATGATGCATTTCATTGTTCCTTTAAACTACAGTGGATTAATTACAAAATACTTCATGTGGGAATAAATGTAATGGGAAAAGGTAGTCAAAGTGACCAAGTCTTGAACAGATGTGTATAAGGATGATCGTCCGTAATCCCCGCGTGGTATTCTTATAGTACTTTTCTGAGCAACGAAGACTTTCTTTCTTGAACATCATTTACCCCAGAACGTTATTGAATGAAAATGTGCCAAATATGTGAATTTACTGATTTGTCTCTTGACAAGATTTGCAGTGAATCTAAGTGCAGATGTGGCTGAAGTAAGCTATCTTAGGAGCTCCAAAATGTGCTTTTACCAGTCACAGTTCTCATCAATACGAACACCTAAAAATTTTGAAGTTTCCACCTTATGTATTATTCCATTATCATGCATTACACTTATCATTGGTGTAGTACCTTTAGATGTGCAGAACTAAATATGTTGTATCTTTTAAAAATTGAAAGTGAGACCATTCGCAGAAAACCAGCCAATGACACTTTTGAGAAACTTGTTTCTGTATGTATGTTTAGACTGATTGCAGTACTAGTGTCACCCGCAAAAAGAACTGACACTGCTTGTTGTACAAAGGGCGTTCAAAAAGTTTTGCACTGTCGTCTCTAATTTTTTTATTTTTTGCAGGAGGAGAATGAAATTCTTTGTGATCATACTTGGAACATTTAGCTGTAAGCTGGTGTATAAATGTATTTTCTTTTATTTACAAGTGAGCCACAGTGGACCGTGAAGTAGATGGCAGGTCGCGACAACGATCGGTGTTGGAGTTCCTCTTCAAGACCGGCGATGACTGTCACATCGATTCACAGGAAGTTGTTCCCTGTTTATGGGGAGGACACAGCAGTATACAACGGTGGTTGCAGAGGTTTAAAGAAGGTAATATCTCTCTACTGAACAATCCACGATGCGGTAGACCGTCGACGGCAGTGAGTGATGCGAATAAGGAGACTATTGATCAAATCATCCAAACTGATAGATGTGTGACTAGACGACAGCTTGGTGAAATGACTCGTTTGTCATTGGGTAGTGTGGTATCACTGTTACAGTCACTAGGGTACAGAAAAATCTGTGCACGTTGGGTGCCTAGATTATTGACAAGAGAAATGAAAATGATGAGGAAGAATGTATTCGAGGGTCTCATGAAGACCTTTAATGAAGAGTGGAAACAGTGTTTTGGCGTTGTCGTTACCCAGGATGAAACATGGTTGTTTTTGTCCGAACCTGAGAGCAAAACCGAATCCATGGAGTGGCGTCATCCGGATTCCCCTCGGAAGAAGAAACCAAGACGTTCACGAACAGCAGGACGAAAGGTGATGGCCTCCTTCTTCTGGGACCAGTGTGGTGTCATTTTCATTGACTTTTTGGAACCTGGCTCCACAATTAATCGGAACCGTTACTGTTTGTCATTGGACAAGCTGCGCCGTGCCATCAAGACACACAGACCACAGCTTCAGGGTCAGCTAATTAGACTACACCACGACAATGCCAAACCCCAAACAGCCCTTACGACGCAGGAGAAAATCAGGAAAATGGGTTGGAAAATTGTTCCTCACTCTCCCTACATTCCCGACTTGGCTCAGTCTGATATTTACCTCTTTGATCATCTGAAGGCCCATCTGTGCGGTAAAACATTTCATAGTGAGGAAGACCTTATTTCCTGTGTCAAGCGATGGTGTAAAAGTCAATCCCCAGAATTTTATCAAAGTGCATTTACATCATGGAAAGAATGTTGGCCCAGATGCGTCACAGCTTATGGAGGCTACATTGAGTAGACTCAATGTATAGCTAAATGTTTCAAGTGTGTTCACAAAAAATTTCATACTCCACCTGCAAGAAATTAAAAAAAATAGAGACGACTGTGCAAAACTTTTTGAACGCCCTTTGTATATTAGACAGAAGGTCGTTTACAAATATGAGAAACAATGGCAGAGCTAAGACTGAGCCCTACATCCTTCTGAATCTGTTTAGTGTATTCATCTCTTGGTCTCCCTCTACGATTTTTACCCTCCACTCTGCCCTCCAAGACTAAATTGGTGATCCTTGATGCCTCAGAACATGTCCTACCAACCTATCCCTTCTTCTAGTTACGTTGTGCCACAAACTTCTCTTCTCCCCAATCCTATTCAATACCTCCTCATTAGTTATATGATCTACCCATCTAATCTTCAGCATTCTTCTGTAGCACCACATTTCGAAAGCTTCTATTCTCTTCTTGTCCAAACTAGTTATCGTCCATGTTTCACTTACATACATGGCTACGCTCCACACAAATACTTTCAGAAACGGCTTCCTGACACCTAAATTAATACTCGATGTTAACAAATTTCTCTTCTTCGGAAACGCTTTCCTTGCCACTGCCAGTCTACATTTAATATCCTCTCTACTTCGACCATCATCAGTTATTTTGCTCCGCAAATACCAAAACTCCTTTACTACTTTAAGTGTCTCATTTCCTAATCTATTTCCCTCAGCATCACCCGTCTTAATTCGACTACATTCCATGATCCTCGTTTTGCTTTTGTTGATGTTCATCTTATACCCTCCTTTCATGACACTGTCCATTCCGTTCAACTGCTCTTCCAAGTCCTTTGCTGTCTCTGACAGAATTACAATGTCATCGGCGAACCTCAAAGTTTTTATTTCTTCTCCATGGATTTTAATACCTACTCTGAATTTTTCTTTTGTTTCCTTCACTGCTTGCTCAATATAATTGAATAACATCGGGGATAGGCTACAACCCTGTCTCACTCCCTTCCCAACCACTACTTCCCTTTCGTGCCCCTCGACTCTTATAACTGCCATCTGGTTTCTGTACAAATTGTAAATAGCGTTTCGATCCCTGTATTTTACCCCTGCCACCTTCAGAATTTGAAAGAGAGTATTCCAGCCAACATTGTCAAAAGCTTTCTCTAAGCCTACAAATGCTTTTCCTTAATCTAGCTTCTAAGATAAGTCGTAGGGTCAGTATTGCCTCACGTGTTCCAACATTTCTACGGAATCCAAACTGATCTTCCCCGAGGTCAGCTTTTAGCAGTTTTTCCATTCGTCTGTAGAGAATACGCGTTAATATTTTGCATCCGTGACTTATTAGACTGATTGTTCGGTAATTTTCACACCTGTCAGCACCTGCTTTCTTTGGGATCGGAATTATTATATTCTTTCTTGAAGTCTGAGGGTATTTCGCCTGTCTTATACATCTTGCTCACCAGATGGTAGAGTTTTGTCAGGACTGGCTCTCCCAAGGCCGTCAGTAGTTCTAATGGAATGTTGTCTACTCCCGGGGCCTTGTTTCGACTCATGTCTTTCAGTGCTCTGTCAAACTCTTCACGCAGTATCGTATCTCCCATTTCATCTTCATCTATATCCTCTTCCATTTTCATCTATCTTACCCCTAGTGAGATAACTCTCTACATCCTTACATTTGTCCTCTAGCCATCCCTGCTTAGCCATTTTGCACTTCCTGTCGATCTTGTTTTTGAGACGTTTGTATTCCTTTTTGCCTGCTTCATTTACTGCATTTTTATATTTTCTCCTTTCATCAATTAAATTCAGTATTTCTTCTGTTACCCAAGGATTTCTACTAGCCCTCGTCTTTTTACCTACTATGTCCTCTGCTGCCTTCACTACTTCATCTCTCAAAGCTACCCATTCTTCTTGTACTGTATTACTTTCCCCAATTCCTGTCAATTGTTCCCTTATGCTCTCCCTGAAACTCCGTACAACCTCTGGTTCTTTCAGTTTATCCAGGTCCCATCTCCTTAAATTCCCACCTTTTTGCAGTTTCTTCAGTTTTAATCTACAGTTCATAACCAATAGATTGTGATCAGAGTCCACATCTGCCCCTGGAAATGTCTTACAATTTAAAACCTGGTTCCTAAATCTCTGTCTTACCATTATATAACCTATCTGAAACATTTCAGTATCTCCAGGCTTCTTCCACGTATACAACCTTCTTTTATGATTCTTGAAGCAAGTGTTAGCTATGATTAAGTTGTGCTCTGTGCAAAATTCTATCAGGTGGCTTCCTCTTTCATTTCTTAGCCCCAATCCACATTCACCTACTAAGTTTCTTTCTCTCCCTTTTCCTACTACCGAATTCCAGTCACCCATGACTATTAAATTTTCGTCTCCCTTCACTATATGAATAATTTCTTTTATTTCATCATACATTCTGTAAAAACGTTCTGTAAAAACATTCTGTAAAAACTCATTTATGTAGGAAAATATTGTAATTCACGCAGCCAGATGCCTTAGATAGATCACAGAAAACATCAACCGCTGCTATTTTGTTATTCAATGCTTGTACATTTGGTGATTGAGTATATAAATGGCATTCTCAACAGAGCGAGTCTTCTGATATCCAGACTGTGACTTACCGAGGATATTATTTTTGCTTTGGTGGAATACTATTCTACAATACATTACCTTCTCAAAAATTTTGGAAAACGATGTCAGTAGTGAAACAGTTCAGTAGTTATTGTCATATCTTCTACCACTTTTCTTATAGAGAGATTTAGCAATGCCACATTTTAGTCTTTTTGGAAAAATGCCTTGTGTTAGTGATGCATCACATATTTCAGATACGTCATAGCTTATTGTATGAGAACAAATCTTTAGAAATCTTTTGAAAACATCATCAAATCCAGATGAGCATTTATTTTTAAGGTAATATACAATTTTACTAAATTTCAGAGGGAGAAGTCGGCGATACAGTCATACGACTAATTTTCTGAGAGTTGCTTTTTCAACATACTGCTGTTAGTTTTCTCTTGGAGTGTTTGCCTCTGTATTTTCTACTATAGTTAAAGAATGATTATTAAACAAGCCTGATACCCGTGACCAATCATTTATAGCCCTTCAATTTAATTCAATAATGATGATAGCCTATTCTTCGGCCATTTGTCCTGTCTCTTGTTTCACTGCATTCCATATGACCTTAAGACTGTTGTCGGAATTCCTGATTTCTGTCATAATGTGCGTGTTTCTTTATTGTTAATAACTGTTTTTAGTAATTTTGAGTAGGTTTTACTGTGTGCAAGTACAGTAGCAGTTCACTTTTTCTCGCCAACAGATACAACTTCCTTTTCTGTTCACAAGATACTTCAGTCCCTTTAGTGAACCGTTATATTTTACTTGGCTGCCGAATGGCATTCCTGAGTAGCTTATGCAGAGTGCTATTTTCAAATAATTATATGAATTTATGATGGAATAAATTAAATTTTATGTCGGCATTCGGTTCATTATAAATGTCATCCCATGTCACCTCTTGTAAACTCTTTTTAAAAACATTTGTTCCGCTGAGGAGTATCAATATTGTAAGGCACTATCTTGTTTATCCTAACTGCGTATCATGATGAGAGAGACAGCATTTGTTACTGAGTATACATTCATTTTTTTGCTTTGAGTTTTATTAAAGAAAATATTGTCGGTTAGGTTCCTCCGGTCACTATCCACTCATATTGGGAAGTTAATTACTGAAATTAAATTGTAAGATCGAAGTAAGGTTCCCAGATCATTTATTCTATTAGTTTTCTTTAGAAAGCTTACATTGAAATCACCGCAGACTATTAACTGCTTGCTGCTGTCTGACAGATAGCACAGCAAGGAAACAGAGCTTCTCATAAACAGTTAAAAGTTTCCCAGTGGAGGTCTGTATACAGTTACAATTAAAAGGGAACCATTTTTCAGTATCAATACACAAAATCTACGTGTCTCAATGGCTTTGAAATCGTGTTCTGTCTTAAAACATGGATCAGTCCTCCGTTTCCCGTATTAGTTCTAAACGAGTCAGATGCTGGAGTGCAATCTTTTGTATTTAACTTATCTAACCCCCTTGGTTGCTCAGACAAGCACAGGATGTCTATCTTTTTAGAGCTCTCTAAATTTTCCAAACAGGCAACAAGCTCTCCTACCTTTTTACTCTGTCCTCTAATATTCTGATGAAATGCATTCCTAAGCATTTTGTGGGGCTCTTCTGTTAATTTTACTTCTATCATAATAGAATGCCCGAATCCTGATTTTAACCTGAAGAAGGTACCTCTCTGACAGCAGTAGCTGCAGGGATCTTGCTTTGTGTGAGGGTGGCCCCCTGTTCATTTTCTGCAAGACGCTCAGCCAACCTACCTCTCTCTCTCTCCTATTCAGGTGTAGACCATGTCTAGTATATCTCAATCTCCAAATTGTCGCTACAGGCACTACTCTCATGTTTAATTTCATTTCAGGCACTAGCAGCCTGCTGAACTTAGCATTCACACACCGCTCACAGCAGTGGCTACGTAGAGCTGGCCACTGTGCTGTAGGACCTCCACAAAACACACGCTTGTGTGCGTAGTTGCTACTGCTCTTTCATCCAGATGACCCCTAATGCTTCAGTTTTTGTCTATAGCCAGCTGTTCCCTGCTCCACTTCTTTGTCAAATCTTTACACAAATGTCCTAGGCCCTTTGTCACCTGGCTAAGGGTAGCACGTGGCTTCACAATACTTGTGACCTGGTACCTAATTTGTCCTGTGCCACCTAGCCTACAACGCTCACATGGCTAATACCTAGCAACAAGCTACTTGTCTTCTTGCTCTCTTTTCGTACCGGCCTACATTTAACTGCTTTGCTAGAGTTTGATGCGCCCTAATGAGACCTCAAGTTGAATGAGGCTCTTCCTCTCCTACGTCAGGTAACAAACCGAACTTATTAGGTACTATAAGCTCAAATGTAGGTGAAGTTGCAGAGCTGTTCCCATTTCCCGCATTACTTGTTACCTTTACCAAATTCAAACGATGGTTTTCCTCCTTCAACGTATCTAGTTCAAATTTCGCATTATCTAATTCAGCCTGAAGGGTACAAATAGTTGCCTCCTGTTCAAAAATCCCATGTCTTTGTTTTTTCTTGCCGCCTCTTTCATGCAGATCACCCCTAATGCTTCAGTTTTTGTCTATAGCCAGCTGTTCCCTGCTCCACCTCGTGGAGTTCACCATTCAGTTCCACACTACAGTCGCCCCAATGGGGCATCAACGACTCTTCTCATGCACTGCAATACAGATTAAAGACTTAAACATAGAATTAAATACCTTAACATACATTGCGCTTCAAGAATTTTCATAATTTACGAGCCACAAAAAATTGTCCCGCAGGTTAGCGATTCAGGTGAATGCTATAGCGTAAAAATTTAGTTATTTCCGCTTCAAACAAGCCCAGCACTCATTTATCTGTTGATCAACTTATTCACAGTAAAATTAATCTTTTAATCGCTACTTATCACGCGTGTTACTTGATAATAGGCAATGTTTACTGTCGACAGAGATAATTTAAAAACAAAAACTCGGATCATAATAACGAAAAAAACTGGTGAAAGCTGATCTAGGGGAAGATTACTTTTAGTTCCGGAGGTGTATAGGAACACACAAGGCAATACTACTTATCCTAGAAGATAGGTTGAAGAAAAGCTAACCTACGTTTGTAGCACTTGTATATTTAGAGAAAGCTTTTGAAAGGATTGACTGGACTATACTCTATGAAATTTTGAAGATGGTGGGGATAAAATACATGGAGCGAAAGGCTGTTTATAACTCGTACAGAAATCAGATGGTCGTTATAAGAGTCGGCGGAGAGGACATAGATCGAACATCAGCTTCGTCATTCCGTATTAAGGTAAAATATTTTGGATTACGAAAGCAGCCTTTTCACACCACATACTTAATTTCTTGGTTATTCGAAACGTGAAACAAAAAGGAAGTTATGTTAACAAGACCAAGTGTGTCGCATTACTAGATCAAAAATGTTTTTAAGAACAGGAAAACTTCTGAAAATGTTTTCCTTACACTGTGTCATTCACGAAAGCACTGTAATATTTACTGTTCAAAACAACTGTTGTGTGGCCACGACAGAAATGAAGAACGAGAAGTAATTGTAAGTAATAGTCCGCTAATGTTACTTACGCTACCCACGCCGAAAGCGTGTTCATTTGAGACCATTCAAGGAATACAAAGCCGAACATAATCATAATAAAAGTTCACAGTGCAACTCAAAGCAACTCAGAGTTCACTTGGATTTCATTGAGGCACAGCTCATGTCATCGGCCCATACAAATAAGTCAGCTTGACGATGAGCAATTTAACCTTAAGTGGCACTGCAGAGTTTAACTCAGCCAACCACACACAACAGCTGTAAGGTAATACTTAAAACAATAAAACGCAGCGGATTTATGAATCACGTCCTCTCGAAAGTGTACCGGCCTCCCTCGGCGTAATTCGACTGTCAGCTCGAATAGTACACACCTCTTTTACTGCAGTCAGTACAAGTCTTGCATATGTTCCACGACGCTAAACTCTGACAGGATAGGGTGTTAGACCAGAGTTCGTGGACCCCACAACAGTTTCTTCCACATTCAGCAGAAATAAATGTCTCCCAATTAGCAACAACACATTATTGAGAAAATACTCAGGCAAGAGGATAATCCAGTTTCTAAATCCACGATATTAGTTGCACAGGAGACCACAGTAAACCACATTCAAAACTATGCAACGGTGGCATTGCGGTCGATACCACAGGAAATCATGCCTGAATGACCTGAGCCATTATTAGGGAAGCGCCAGACGGTATATCACATCGTCCTGCTGCAACCAACAGCACCATAGAAAGGCTGCCACTCGATATCTTTCTAGGTAACCTCCTGTCTCGCCGGCACCAGTTAAAAACAAGCTATCAACCGAGTATCGAAAGCAAGCTCTGCATTGTTGAAAGCCACGAGAGGAAAGACCCCATCCTCCGCTGCCATTGGACTCAGGTCACGACATCAGATGTGAAGTTACACCACTTCCAAGGATAGCGCACCACGCTGGAAACTGCGAATTTTCAAATTTCCCAAGATATGCGAAAAGTAGGCTCAATACAGCGAACTTTCTCCCAAACGCACATCGTTTGAAGTGCTTTACTGCCCAGGCTATACCCATTCTATCGTATTCCCTCTTCACTCCACTTCATTAAGCATTATGGAAGCACAGACGACTGGTAGATCATTTCTCACTTTGCCTTGGCTCTGTATGACTCCTAATACATTTTGGGCTGTGTCAGTGATGATAATGAACTCTTCTGTGAAGTCCAGACACTGCCGTATGTGAGAATTTATTGTCTACTCTTCTAACGTCATAAACACATCTTTATCCTTGTTGCCCCACTCAGATTTTTTTTCCCTTCTTCAACAGTTCATGCAACCAACTAGCCGTCATGCTGAAATCATTTATGAACTGTCGGTAATACTCGATTAACTCGACAAACGATTTAATTGTTTCGTGGCATGTGATTATGGGTACTCTCTCACATAATTTAGAAACAAAAAACTGAAGCACCCAGAAAGGGAGGAGGAAACAAAAAGAAATTTCTTAGTTTGAGAGGGTAAGTAATGTTATTTCAGCGATTACAACGAAATTTACAAAGAATTTAGCAGTGTGATCCCACTTATCATTACGACGTTGCACCCGTTCTGGCTTTGATGCAAGTAAGCGGCTGGTAAGGGTGCCGTTGTATCTTTTCCTGAGGCAAGCCGGCCCACAACTGCTATGGCTGGTCGTTGATATCCTGGGTACTGGTGCTGGGATAGATTTGACGTCAGAAACTGCTCCAACAATGTTCTGTCAGGAATGGATCTGAAGAGCTTGCTCGCCACAGGAATATCTTAATATCATGCAGACAGTTCATAGAGATATGTGGTATGTCCTGATGAACATTAGCCTGTTGAGAAATCGCACCATGATACTGTCGCATGAGAGGTAACACGTGAGGATTTAGGATGTCCGTGACAGTTTCTTTGTGTCGCCTGCGTTCCCTCAATTACTACTGAAGTCATACCCAATGGTTCTTTACACCAAGACGCCGGAAGTAAAATCGTTATTCCTGTCCAAAACCTTGGCAAAATGAGACTTCTTCCCAGGTAGCTGCCATACTCGGCGACAGTGGTAGTCTAGTGTAGTGCAGAGCAGTTTAATGCAGGGTCAGTCATCGACAGTCCATGCTTCCTGGTCATGGTACCACTCGAAAATCAGCCATTTGTATCGTGGTGCATTCGTATACTCCAGCCTACGCATGGGACAGCAATTACCCCGTGCAGCTGTTGCTAGTCTCTAACCAATGGTGGGGGAAGACACACAGTGTTGTTTCCAGAATGAAATTTTTTCTCTTCAGGGGAGCGTTGTCTGCTATTAAACTTCGGGGCAGATTAAAACTGTGTGCCAGACAGAGACTCGAACTCGAGACCTCCGGCTTTCGCGGGCAAGTGCTCTTCAAACTGAGCTACCCAAGCACAGCTCAGGACCCCTCCTCACAGCTTCAATTCTGCCAGTACCTCGTCTCCTACCTTCCAAACTTCACACACAGTTTTAATCTACCAGGATGTTTCGTATCAGCGCACCCTCCGCTGCAGAGTGAAAATCTCACTCTGGAAACATCCCCCAGGCTGTGGCTAAGCCATGTCTCCGCAGTATCCTTTCTTTCAGGAGTGCTAGTTTTGCAAGGTTCGCAGAAGAGCTTCTGTGAAGTTTGAAAGGTAGGAGACGAGGTACTGGCAGAACTGAAGCTGTGAGGACGGGTCGCTCAGTTGGTAGCGAACTTGCCCGCGAAAGGCAAAGGTCCCGAGTCCGAGTCTCGGTCCAGCACACAGTTTTAATCTGCCAGGAAGTTCCGTTACTTGTCGTCCACCTACTAAAGACTTCAGTTAAATGTCATGCGAATGCATACCGCCGATCAAACATTTATTGGTTGTAAATGTTGTGTCTTTGTGTGGCGTCAAAAGTGAATTCTAAGTGAGCTGTTTCATCATTATTATTAAAAACACTTTTAATAGGTTTAGTAAATTTTAAATTCACTCACCAACGAGTTTTATTAGAATTTTGTGATTATGTAATGTAGGATGTTTAAGAGCTTGATCAATTTATTGTTGTACTGTCTACATTTGTAAGGGCCCAATGAGCCAGGCAGTTACGCTGATAGTCCTTGAAACCTAGCATGATAATCATTTCGGTTTCTGTTGCAGAGCGAAGTTGTTTCTGTTTTCAATTGCTCCTGGCCCAAGCGCTCCGACAGTCGCACCTTTCCCGTCACGGACGTCGCGTGTCCGAGCAGCAACGATGTCCGGCGTGTGGTGTCTGGTTTCCTTCGAGGGACGACGCCGGGTCGAGATCTGGAATTTGGAATCCTTCCGTAATCGGAATTTTGAAAATACAAAATTAGGAAAGAAAGGAATTAATAAACGAATTCTGAGTCAGCACAACCTGCTCGCAGTAGAAAATCTCCAGTACTCCACTCCCAAATTCATTGGTTCAAATAGTTCAAATGGTTCTGAGCACTATGGGACTCAACGTAGAACTACTTAAACCTAACTAACCTAAGGACATCACACACATCCATGTCCGAGGCAGGATTCGAACCCAAATTCATTATGCTGGATTATGGGGGAAAGTGTATGGATAATAAGCGAATAAAATGGATAGCAAGTTTGTCACATCCATCCTCCCACCTAATGAACTTCAGACTTCAACCCGAAGAATTCAGTTACGAGATTGTGTACAACAGTGGAGAAAATAGCAGAGTAGCTAATGCACTGTGACGTATAAGGGAGGTACAGACTGTGGAAGAAGACAATGAACACATCGCCTGTTCTGGAGAGACACGTGTGGAACCAGAAGCAACTAAGGAAGAGAAACAAAGAATTTTCCAGTAATTTCATGACTCGCCACTAGATGGTCACTAAGGAATGAGCTGCACAGATGAAAGCGTAAAGAAATACCGAATGTGATCAGGTATGATGCGTGGTATTGTAGAATATATCCGAAAGGGCCAGAGCTGCCAGAAAAACAAAGTCACGCAGCACAACATGAAGATACCGTTAGAAGTAACAACTGCATCTGAGCAAGTATTCGAGAGACGCAAAACCGGCATGGTATGGGCACTGAATTAGACGAACAAAGACCATCGGTATATCCCTACAATCCAATATGCATTGATTAAATTCAAATGAAAAGGTCCTTTGGAGAAAAGAGACGCAGCTGTATGAATATTTCGAGCTCAGATGGAAATCCAGTATTAAGTAAATAACAGAAAGCTGTAAGTTCGAAGGAGTATGTAGGGATATCAACTTGGAAACAACATTATAGAAAGGGAAGAGAACGTAGGAAAGACAGATAGGAGATGTGATACTACGAGGAGAACTTGAAAGAGAACTGAAAGACCAAAGTCGAAACAAGGCCCCTGGAGTAGATGACATTTCCTGGGAGCTACAGATATTCCCGGAAGAGCCAATTATGACAAAACTATTTCACTTTGTAAGGGGTCCGTAGGCCCTTACTGTAAGTTTGCACTCGGCACAGGTCGAAAGGGCAAACAATCGATAGTGTTGGGTTGCGAGAGCGAGTGTGAGTTGAAGTCAGTTCCCAGGTTGCGGGCCGAGCGGTGTGGAGGCCGGTTGATGTATGCAAGGCTGACCGACAAAGGGAGTGGCCATCGCCACGGTTTAACCCCTTTGTGTTAGAATAATACGGGAAAGTGAAGAAGTATAATTACTAGAGTGATCAGTGATATTTCTGTGCCGATATTTTTGGTTTCGCGTCTACCGCGCCGGCATCATTTGGATTGCAGTGTTGGATTGCAGTGATTGAATTTGCGTGTGACAATAATGAATAACGAAGAGGCCTGTGCTGAGATAAGCCGTAATTAATTATGTATGACGAAGGCAGTGGCTGTCTCCTTTTTCTTGTGTTTTAGAGATGAATATAGGTTCTTGATTAATGAAGCTGTGTTGGCGTTCTTCTTGTCACCAGACATTTCATTATTACAGCATTTGAGAAGGACAAAATGGAATGTAACAACTCCGTAGCAGTCAAATCCGATTGCCAGCCCCATTAGGTACACAGTCACATTAATTAATATTTTCTTGGGCTGCTATTCAGATCCCGATTGAGCGGCATACATAAATCGGAGGTGTTACACCCTTGGCTTACCGTGAAAGGACAAGTGCAATTTTCGGACGAATCGTAAAGAACAATAGGTAATTTTACCTTGCTTACAGCGAGAAAATATTTTTCAATTTTGGATCGAGACAGAGCATAAACTTTGAAATCGCGACAAGAAACAGTGCATTTTGAACAATACGAAGTAATAGCATCTTACGATTGTGACTAAACTTTTTCCTTGCCATATTAGATAAGAATAATAGTGTCAATAAACTGTGTTATAATGTGCAAATGCGTAAATCCGCCTGAAAAACTGTGAAAAGTGAACACTAAAGAACGACAAGTGTGAACATTAAAATAGCAAAACGAGCCAAGAATTCGTCACGAAAGTTTTAAAGAAGTGTTTAGTGGTAATATTTTGACTGAAATTGCTCTTTGAATAGTGAAAATCGGACAGCTTCTTGTGGACTCATAAACTGATATGCGGACGACAATGTATTGTGGCGACGCAATTGTTGAGTGACGTCACGCAGACCCGTGTAGCAGTTGCGCCAAAGAGCTTCGATCTGCGAGGTGATTTCACACGTCATCCCAACTACCTGTGCAAGGAGTAGTTCAAGCACAGACGCACTACACCGACGCTCTTCAGCGCGACTTCGAGACACCGAGCGCCGACCCGGCATCTAGCGGCCGAACTACAAACTACGCCCGCCTGCAGCGCCACGGAGCAGCCGACGGAGAACTACGACGACTCGCCACAGATCTTCAGCGTGACTTCACGCAGCTCCGGCGGCAATAAAGCGCCACGCCCACTTCAAACGTCAAAACATCGCGACTCGTGGTAACGTCAGTTGGTGGGTGAAGACGACTGGTTGACATAACATTTAATTGCAGTGTGCAGTCTTTGCGGTAAATAAACATTTGTAAACTGAGTTTCGCGTTAGGAAAAGTGCCCAATTACAGTAATTTCCGAAAAGTTTGCGAAACATACTCTGAAATATAGCATACTTATTTATGCATACTGCGCAGTCTAAATGGTGATTATACAAATACGCTTATTGTTTTTGGGGATTTTACACTTATAGATTTAATGAGTGGTGTGATTTATCTTATTTAGAACATTTTACATAAACTGTGTATGTGGAAATCGTTATTTGAAATTATTAGGTTTTGAGGGTTGTTATGTTCGGTACTCATGCATATGGTATCAATTTGGGATTAACTGAAGGTACTGCAGATACTGTTTGATTAGTTTCATGGTAATTAAGAGTGTTTTGGGTTACTAGAGGTTATTCTGTGTTACTTGCCTGTGCATTAAAAGTAAACCAAACATGTCTATTGAAGATAAGCAGGTTTGTGAGGCAGTAGTTGAAAGGAAAGGGATAGGACAGGAAGACAGAGATGATTCGGGAATCAGTGATTATGGATTGTCGTTAGATAGCCCATCAGCACATTCAACTAGTTATCCTGAGACACCGGGACAAACGACGAGAGATAAGTCAATTTCAGAAGATGCAGGTAAGTGGTCAATGTTGGTAAACTTGATAAAGGAAAATAACGCATCACTATAGGAAGATTTACGAGAATCATTAAAGAAAGGTTTACAGGAAAATAACGCATCATTAGAGAAGGGTTTACAAGAAACAAGAGAATCACTAAAGGGTTTACAAGAAAATAACGCATCATTAGAGAAAGGTTTACAAGAAACTAGAGAAAGCTTAGAAAGGTCATTTAAGGAAACTCTAACACAAGAGCTCAAAACACTGGAAAGGAAGATAGAATATAATCTGAAGAAGGAAATACAGGAATTAGAAGAACGACTGAAGATGGACATCAACGAGAGAGAGAGAGTAAGCTACAGAAGAATATAGACCAAGTCCAGGGAGATGTGGAGAAGATGGAAGGAAAGTTAACAGAAAAGATAGAAGACGATACTGAAGAAATGAAAGCCGAATTGGGAGAAAGAATCAACGAAGTGGAAACAAATTGCAATCATCGAATCGCCGAGGTCACGCAGATGCAGAAACAATGCAATGATGTGGTTAAGGGGATAGGAGATAGGCAAAACCAACTGGCTGTCAATCTGAGAAATGCTATAGCCGTGCAACGAGAAGAGGATAACAAGAGGGTTGCAATGGAGGTCAGGCAATTACAACAGGGAGTGCAGCAATTGGAGAGCAAGACAGAAGAAATTGATAAACGAATTAGCAATGCCACTTTAACCGTTGGGGAAGGTAGAGTCGTTACCTTGATGAGCAGTGATAATTGGTACGTCCAAAATAATACAGGGCAGAAATTTAGACCGAAAGGAGGGTTGCACCCAATGATATTTATGAAATGGTTAAAAGGAGTTTTCCCAGCAGATCTTAAAGACTCAGACAAGATTCAATTTGCAATAGATAGAATGGAAGGTGAGGCCTTCACTTGGGGAGTCAGGAAGAAGGAAGGGACTACCAGTTATGATCAGTTTGAAGAGGAATTCTTGAAGAAATACTGGTCCAAAAGTCATCAATGTGCAGCAAGTGAGGACATACTCCACCACAAGTCACTTAGTACATGGAGAGGAACGTTGAGAGAGTTTGCCGAACATTTGTGGGAATTGAACGAGACCTTGGAACAACCCCTGAGTGATGATGTAATGATATCAGCGATAAAAAGAAGAATGAGCCGGAGAGTGCAAGAAACTGTATCCGGGAGCCTAATTAAAGATAGGGAGGCCTTGATGGAAATACTGGAACAGTTGGAATCTGTTCGATCACAGGAACACAATCAAGCTAATGATCAAATGACCCAAGGAATCATTTTGGTAATTCGTCTAATTATAGAGGAAGAGGTGGTGGCCATAGGTACAGGAACCATGGTGGTGAACGGCAATGGAGAAATGATTGGAGAAGGAGTGAAGAACCAAGAGATCATGAGAGAGGATGGGATAGGCGAATGAATGACACAGTGCATATAGAAGAGGCGGAGAGACCGGAAACCTGAATGACACTCCAGATGAGGTCCGGTCAGGAGTGAGAACTACAAGGACCAGAGTAAACCTACTAAGACACGACAATGGTGGAGATCTGAGAGAAGATCTACTGGAGGAAAGAAGTAGGATTCCCAAAGAACCCATACTACCTATGATAAGGATCAAGCTATGTGGACTGAATATCGAGGCATTAGTCGATACAGGGAGTGAAGCATGTGCAGTATCCAAGAGGTTATATGAACAGGTACTAAAAGCAAATATTAGCTTGCCTAGTTTCCCGGTGAGTGGAGTGAGAATTGTGAATGCGTTGGGTGCAAGGAGTAAACCTATTAAAGAACAAGTGTTGATTACCTTCAAGATAGAGGGAGAAGAATACGAAGCAACATTTTTGGTGGTGGCCGGATTGAACACATCAATTATTTTAGGGATAGATTCGTTGAATGAAGTTGATGCAGTAGTGAGTTTTGATGAAGGTACTATCAAGGTCAAAGGAAGAAAGGGAGAAGAGAAGAGATTAAAGTTTGCTGAGGGGAGTGCAATCGAAGAAGAGGAGGAATTCAGAAGGATAAGTTTGTGTCATGAAGAGGAACCCACCATGGGATACGGGGAAGAGGAACTAGAAGAAGAAGTGTTGATATACCTTGAGGGATTAGCATGAGAGGATAGACATAAAGAGGATAAGATCAGTAAAAAGTTGGAGGAGATGACACACCTAGATGAGGGGACTAAGAGGAAATTAGCCACAGTATTATACATGCGTTGTAAGGTATTTTCTCAACGGCCAGGTATCATGAAAGGGGTGGAGTGTAAGCTAAAGATAAAGAACCATAAACCGTTCAATATAAAACAGTATTCCATTCCCCAGGCGAAACGAAGAGCAGTAGATGAAGAGATACAGAGGATGATGGACCTTGGTGTTATACAAAGGGCCAACAGTCAATATAACAACCCCCTATTTGTTGTTGATAAGAAGGATGGAAAGGTGAGGATAGTCTTGGATGCACGAACAGTGAACAAAATCATCGAGCCGGAGCGGGACAAACCTGAGACTATAGAAGAACTGATTCAAAAATTCCGAGGAGCAAAGGTGCTTAGTAGTATCGACTTAACTGCTGGTTACTGGCAAATACCATTGGCCACAGAGTCCCGCCAGTATACAGCATTTACTTATGGAGGGAGGTGCTATCAATTTAGAGTGTTGCCATTTGGGCTTAATGTGTCAGTATCTGAATTCATAAGAGCGATGGATAAGATACTAGGCGAGGAGTTACTTAGAAAGATCACTGTCTACGTGGATGACCTCTTGATAGCAAGCGAATCATGGGAAGAACATTTGAATAGATTGGTTGCAATCTTGGCAGCTTTTGAAACCGCAGGGGTATCTGTAAACCTGGACAAGTCGGAATTTGGCAAATCAAAGATAAAAATTCCTAGGCCATATAATATCAGAGGAGGGTATCTATCCTGATCCTAGTAAAATGGAGGCTATTAGAAATTTTCCGACCCCCCATAGTAAGAAGCAGTTGCGAGCATTCTTTGGGGTTTGTGAGTTTTATAGAAAATTTGTCAAAGGATCTGTACTTAATGCCCCGAGTATGAGAGAATTGACCAAGGCGAGGATGCCGTGGCATTGGAGTGCAGAGTGCCAAACCGAGTTTGAGAATATCAAGGAAGCACTATATAGTGCAGACATATTGTACCATCTGGATTTTTCCAAGGATTTTTATTTAGGAGCAGACAGCTCTGACTATGGACTAGGAATACATTTGTACCAAATGGAAAGGAGCGGAAATGGTGAGAGTGTAAGAACAATAGCGTTCGGTAGCAGAAGTTTAAATGCTTGGGAGAGGAAATATTCGATTACTGAAAGGGAGGCATTGGCAATTGTGTGGGGGTTTAAGCGTTTCCGGTATTATTTGGCCGGGAGGCATGTGAAAGTAGTGACTGACCAGAAGGCCCTTACATTTCTGACTACAAGCAAGTTGAGGCATAGCAGACTAACGCGATGGGCCCTGGCATTACAGGACTATGACTTCGAGATAATTTATGAACCAGGAGCAACACATATAATACCTGATGCTTTGTCAAGATTACCAGCTGACTCGAGAGGAATGTTGGTGGACAGGCCAGAAGGAGAAGGAGTTAGAATTAACCTGATGAAGGGAGTACAATATGAAGAATTCATAAGGAAATTCCTAAAGAATGTGCGCAGGGAACAAAACGAGGACGAGAAATTAAAGACAATTAAAAACAAATACAGGTGTGCAGGAGAGCAAAGAATTCGCACATTTTATTATATTCATAATGGGATACTTTACAAAAGGAACAAGGAGAGTGAGGAGAACTGGAAACTCTGTGTGCCTGAGCATGTGGTAGAAAAATTAATTTGGTATACGCACTATAGTAATGCGCATTATGGACCGAAGAAGTGTCTGGAAAAGTTGAAGTTAGATTGTGCATTCAACAACATGGGAAAGCGTATATGTAAGATACTGAGTACATGTGACACCTTTCAAAAATCTAAAACGACTACAGTACAGCACAAAGGATATATGCATCCAATTGTACCAACAGCAATTAAGGACATAGTTGCAGTGGATCTCTTTGGGCCACTTCCTGCCTCACGAGGGAATTACACACAAATCTTAGTAGTGGAAGAACTGGTTTCCAAGTACATAAAATTTTACCCGTTAAAGAAAGCTACTAGTAGAGCCATCATTAAACATTTTAAGAAAGACTATTTTCAAAAGGTGTGTATTCGTAAGCGAATTTTGAGTGATAATGGGTCACAATTTAGGTCAAAGGAGTGGACAGAGATGCTAAATGAGCACAGGATAGAACAAATTGCCATTTATAGGTATAGGCCAGCTTCTAATCCGGCAGAACGGACAATGAAGGAATTGAACCTTTTATGCCGAACATACTGACATAGGAAGCATGGTTCATGGAAAGAATATCTGGAAGAATTTGAGCGGGTCAGGAATCACCTCCCACATGATTCTACAGGGTTTGCACCATGTGAAGTATTGCTCAATCAAGAACCCGACAGTATTTTTCGTGAGTTGCTAGTCTACCCACCAGGAAGTTCATTGACTTGGGAAAGGAAATTGGAGCTAGTGGAATTAAGTATGAAGGAGAAGGCTAGGAAAAGACAGGAAAGACACGACAAGCTAGTGAAACCGATAACTTACCGAGTGGGAGACTTGGTACTAGTAAAGGTTCATGCAAAATCAAAGAAAATAAACTCTGAAATACATAAATTCAACCACGTTTATAAGGGACCGTACAGGATTATAAAAATTGCTCATCCTAACACTGTGGAGTTGGAATATGCACGGACAAAGAGAGTGCATGGTAAAGAACATGTGGAAAACATAAAAAGGTACTACTCACACGAGAACAGGGATAACCCAGATGAGGAAAGGCAACTCGATTAGGGCGAATGTCTGAAATGAGAGTGTTCAAGCTCCTTGATGTAGTTGGGTAAGATGTATATTTAGGACATTTAGTTGTTAAACGGACATTTGAAAAAGGGGAATGTTAATTTGCATTGTATTTTCTGATGTATTGTAACTAGAACTTCATATTTCATATCGACGATTACCTGAGAATGGATGTAAAAACCTGTAACAACTAATTTGTAGTATAATAATTCATATGTCATGCGTTCAAGTAATAATTTTTGATTGTATGTTGTGTGTTTCATTCAATATTGGACTATAGAGGACTATTGCTGTTTGATATAAAAAATTGTAATTTGGACAATGCCATGTTTATGAGATGTAATAACCTTTTGTAGAATATTATTGTGGAGGCAGCCCACTACCGGAGTCGAGGGATTATTTGGTGAATTGTAATTTCATTAATTATTTACACTATGTGTTTTGTTCAGATGTAGCAATGTCTAATTCCCTTGCCGATTCTTTTACGCCAGTGGCTCCAAAGAAGTTTTCTAGGGCGGGGATGTAAGGGGTCCGTAGGCCCTTACTGTAAGTTTGCACTCGGCACAGGTCGAAAGGGCAAACAATCGATAGTGTCGGGTTGCGAGAGCGAGTGTGAGTTGAAGTCAGTTCCCAGGTTGCGGGCCGAGCGGTGTGGAGGGCGGTTGATGTATGCAAGGCTGACCGACAAAGGGAGTGGCCATCGCCGCGGTTTAATCCCTTTTTGTTAGAATAATACGGGAAAGTGAAGAAGTATAATTACTAGAGTGATCAGTGATATTTCTGTGCCGGTATTTTTGGTTTCGCGTCTACCGCGCCGGCATCATTTGGATTGCAGTGTTGGATTGCAGTGATTGAATTTGCGTGTGACAATAATGAATAACGAAGAGGCCTGTGCTGAGATAAGCCGTAATTAATTATGTATGACGAAGGCAGTGGCTGTCTCCTTTTTCTTGTGTTTTAGAGATGAATATAGGTTCTTGATTAATGAAGCTGTGTTGGCGTTCTTCTTGTCACCAGACATTTCATTATTACAGCATTTGAGAAGGACAAAATGGAATGTAACAACTCCGTAGCAGTCAAATCCGATTGCCAGCCCCATTAGGTACACAGTCACATTAATTAATATTTATTTGGGCTGCTATTCAGATCCCGGGATACATAAATCGGAGGTGTTACAACTTGATGTACAACATGTGTGAGACAGGCGAAATATCCTCAGACTTCAAGAAGAATGTAATAATTCCAATTCCTAAGAAAGCAGGTGCTCACCGGTATGAATACTAGCCAACCATCAGTTCAATAAGTGACGGTTGCAAAATACTAACACGAATTATTTACGGAAGAATGGAAAAACTAGGAGAAGATCAATTTGGAATCAGAAAAAAATTTAGGAATACGCGAGGCAATACTGACCTTACGACTTCTCTTAGAAGACAGGCTATGGAAAGGCAATCCTACAATTATAGGATTTGTGAAGTTTGAGAGATCTTTTGACAATATTGACTGGAATGCACTCGTAGAAGTTCTGAAGAAAGCAGGAGTAAAACACAGGAAGGGAAAGGATATTTATAAGTTGTACGTAACCAGACGGGAATAATAATAGTCGAAGGGCACGAAAGGGAAGCAGTGGTTGAAAAGGTAGTGAGAATGGGAGGCAGCCTATCCTAGATGTTACTCAATCTGAATAACGGTCAAGCAGCAGAGGACACCAAACGAAAATTTGGAAGAGGAATTAAAGTTTAGAACTCTGAGGTTTACCGATGACATGGTAATTTTGTCAGAGACAGCGAAGAACTTGGAAGAGAAGTTGAATGGAATAATAGACAGTGTCTTGAAGGAGGATATAAGATCAACGTCAACAAAAGCAAGACACAGGTAATGGAAAGTAGTTGAATTAAATCAGATGAGGTTGAGAGAATTAGATTAGGAAATGAGGTACTTAGTAGAAGAGTTTTGCTTTGTGCAATAGATGACGATGACTAAAGTAGATATTAATGTAGATGGGAATGGCAAGAAAAGCGTTTCTGACGAAGAGAAATTTTTTAACATATATTTGTCTCGAGTGTAGCCATGTATGGAAGTGAAATATGGACGATAACGCAGTTTAGACAAGAAGATAATAAAAGCTTTCGAAATGTGGTGCTATAGAATAATGCTGAAAATTAAATGGGCAGAGACCGTGCCTATTGAGAAGGTACTGAACAGAACTGGGAAGAAAATAAATTTGTGGCAAATGCTGACTAAAAGAAAGGATCGGTTGATAGGACACATCCTGAAGCATCAGCGAATCATGAATTTAGTATTGGAGAGAAGTGTGGGGGTTAAAAAGCGTAGAGGGAGACAAAGAGATGAATACAGCAAGCAGATTCAAATGGATGTAGGTTGCAGTAGTTATTTGGTTCAAATGTGTGTGAATTCATAAGGGAGCGAACTGTTGAGGTCATCGGTCCCTAGACTTACACGCTACTTAAACTAACTTAACGCTAAGGACAACTCTCACACCCATACCCGAGGGAGGGCTCGAACCTCCGGCGGGAGGACCCGCACGATTAGTGACATGGCACCTCTAACCGCGCGGCCACTCCGCGCGGCAGAAGTTATTTGGAAATAAAGAATTTTGCACGGAATTGACTATCATGTAGAGCTGCATCAAATCAGTCTTCCGACTGAAGACCACAACAGCAACAACAACAAAAGCACAATTTCGTGCTTGAATTAAAAGAAAAATGCAACAGATACATCAACGTGCAAGGGAATTCATGGAAGTAATGAAAATTAGAAAGTAAGTAATATTACGATCGAACACAAAATCCGAAGCAATTTATGGATGGAGATAAAGTGTCGTTGTACTATGAGTACACGCAAACGGTCACATTGAAGAAAATAGTTATGGGGAGAACTTTTTATGATCGTGCTAACAAAGTTGCCAAATATAGTCTTTAGCATTAAGAAAAATAAATACCTGACGATTCATAGAAATAGACTAAAGGAGTTTTTCTAAATTTCAGACATTTGTGGAAAATCATGTATTCAGTGTGTGTGGAATGCATCGTTACTGGCAGAAATCGAGGCATCAAAAGATTTATTTATGTATGTATCTCCAGTCTTCGTTATCATGGATCAAGCTACATGACAGTATGCTAACTTAGGAACAGAACAATTACAGTGTAAGGGAACTGACAAAAACAATAGAATTTGTAAACACACCCTTGTGCAATTTCAACATACGACGAAAAACTTGTGTGTCATAATGTTACAACCCGTACATGAAATTCCAACAGGCTATGCACGGAAGTTTTGCACATTGAATAAGAGCATTTGTATGTGTCTGGATAATAATGAGTGTTTGTTTGTAGCACCTACGAATGAAGGTCTTATTGTTTTTACAATGATAACAAACCAGTAAAATTACATTAATCCAAGGTACAGGTAAGCTGAAATCTATAGAAAAATGCAGGGGCTATGGAATACGTGTTTTCATTCATTGGAACAAATAATTATCTTAAATGTAACGAGTGAAGATACCGTACCTGACTTCAATATAGACATAGATTGTTTTACCATAGACCAGGAGAAAAATAACATTTCCTGGATGAAACTGCATTTGGCAGTAAAGCCTAATGTAAGACAATTAGACGATCTTAAGGTAGCAGGGCACAAAGTAAATGAAACTGAAGAGGAAGCAGGATCCCAAGCAACACACAATTCTGCATACATTTCCTTCTCACCCCATTCCTTATCAACCTATATTGGAGTCTTAATTGTTGTTATAGTGGTAACGTGTTGGTTAGGAAAACACTGCAAGTGCTGTTCAGAGTTTTCTGGATTTTTTTGGATCACATGCCAGACGACTGTAGTGGCCAAGTAGGTATGAACGATGTAGAAACGACAGGGAGGACGTGTATCCGTTACATTATTGTAAGCTGTCGGTTTTAAGATTTATTTTTGGCGGTGTTTTCAAAATATGAATCTTTAATTGAATATATTGAAATGACCCTGTATATATGACATGATTAAATCGTTTTAAATCGTTCACCCACGGAAACTTTGACAGGGGAGCAGGGATATGATTTAAATGAATGCGTATCTGGATAGTGCATTTACATTTGCGGAAACCGTACCGTTATTGCTGAAGGTTAGTGCAAAAGGATAGAGAGTACTACCAAGGGGGAAGTTTTTGCATCTATGGCTGGAGTTGCAAGCATGTCGAACCACTAACTGCAAACGAGTCTTGAAAGTGAAGACTGGAATTACTGAACATCGATAAAAATGAATCGACTTTTCCAGCAGTACGCCTCGCGGTTGCAACTGGATCTCACCATACTCACAATCTGCTGGTGGCAGCAGAATTGTCTGTAGAATCAGTAATTGGGCTCTGTGCCAGCAACTTACTTCTAAGTTAAGCTCCACCGGATGAGAGCCTCTCACCGCCAAAGTGAAGTCTGTCCAAGGTGGAGCCTGGCTGTAGGGCAATTTTCTGCCTGTCAAGACAATGAAAAAGAAGTAACTTCCTTCAGTGCGCTTCTGCAAGGAAGATTACTTCATATTATTTTACATTTTCTTACAACAGCCCCGAGTCTGGATGTCATGTCTCTGCTCATTTCTTATTCTTCTTATTCTCTAAATATCTTGACAATGAAATGTGGTGATTTCCGATTGATTTGCGCCTTTGTAGAGTCTCTAATTCTACAATGTTGTGATGTACAATTTTCCACGCTGTAAGGTCCACAAAATACATAAAAATTTGCTGATAAGTGTCGACTCTTCTTTGATCACTTCCTTGATAGTAATAAAACTTTGTCGCCCACAGTGATTTTCTTCTTACTTATTGGTCCTTTCTGATTTTCCTCTTGCCCCGTTGCTTTTCTCATTCTACTCAATTCCTTGTAGTAGCAACTTCGAACATTTCCAAACGTATAAAACGTCCTCACTCTCTCTCATGCCCTTTTCCTCTTCTGGTGCGTTCAACAGAGCATCAACAAATTCCGTCAAGTTAAAATTGGATAATCCTCTCCTGTTATGTTAAAGCGTGTGTATTATGTTTCTTTCTCTTCTAATCCGCTCGTCTACTCATTTTCCCGTTCTACGTCATCTTCATAGTCTTCTAAATCATCTGTTTTCTTCAAAACTGCGCCTGAAGCTAGAATCACATCTTCCATGATATCACCTGTTGTAGATTCTGGGCTAGCTTCGCCCAGTGCGTCTCCTACTTGTTCCACTTTGTTTTCTAACGCTATTCCTTCTTTGTTTTCAGTAATAATTAGGCCTAACGAGTAACTTCCTTCTATCAATATTTCAGCATTATCTACGAATTTTAATTTGGTTTTTTCATCCTTCAAATTCACGAGTCGAAACCTCTCCTTCAAATGTAACACAGAGTGGTGATGTTATAGAAAATCAAATGCTAATATGATTTTCACCAATAAATTTTCACAATCAAAAAGTTTGCACTGAATACGAGCAACTGGCACTCAAAATCTGCTCTCAATTGCTCCTTAACCTCTGCACAATTACCGTTTACTGCACCTCGTATTATAATATCCCACATTTTAAATAATGGTCACTTCTCCCTGTAATATAATTCATAGAGTTCCTTGTCCAACACTGACACCTGATTACCTGAAATGAGTATGCATTGCACTTCTTTTTCTCCCACGCTCACACTTATGACCGGATATGCAATGTCCCTTGTCCTACAGGCAAATTTCTTAATTCTTGGTACTAACATTTCCTTTAATTCCTTCAATTCGTTGCACTTTATAAACAGTGCTCCTGGTAGACTGGTCATAACTGACTGTGATGCTAGAGCATCCATTGCTAGTCAGCTTCTTGGTATGTTCCCTCGTTCTTCATCCCTCTGGTTATGTACTGGGCCAGGTCCACGAACTTCCACAATTTCGACTCCTCCATATTGCCTGTTGTCACGTTTCTAGTTATCTCGCTGCCCGTCATGTGCCCAGTTATTTCTCCTGCCATCTGGCCAGTACTGTAGTCTCAATCATCTGTTTTCATTTCGTCAGTCCTACCTATTTTCATTTCTTCACTGCAGGTATCTCGCTCTCTAGTTTTGGTTATCTAATTGCTGATTTTCAGATGGAAAGTGTGTCTGAATAATGTACATAGGTTCCATCACTTCGCTACTTCGATTGTAACCTAACTTTTGCAGTAAACTCTGGAATCCATGTACACTTGACAGCAAAAAAGTGGGTCACTGCCGAATACAACCAACATAACGTAGCTGTGTTGCAGGTCCTCTAAACACCAAAACCCCGTGGGGTACAGTCGTTTGACTATACACAATGGGGACCCCAAGAGACTACTAACAGACACAAGGTCTTTATGGCAGTCAGTCTAAGCGTCAACTAATATCGTCATACAAAACATATTAGAAAACACGGTCTTAGCGATGAGACACCCCATAACACTCATAAACTAACCTTAATTACAACAAGTGACATTCCAAAAGTTCTGAGAAAACGGATTATTTTACATATATCGTACAGTACTCCTTAGTTAAAATTAAATACTTGAGACAATATATTGAGTTACAAAGCTGTACGGCAATTGGAAAAAAGTTTTTCGCTCTCTAATAGGTTTTCCATCCCCGTGCTGAAGGTCGCTCAACGGCGAGTGGCTCTGGAAACTGGCTATTGGACGAACCAGTAGAAAAACGCGATTAACGGATTAAGAAAATCTCAACATTAACAGCGAATCACCAGTAATATCATTGTTCTCGTAACACATCAACAGCTACGTGTACACAAATTTGAACTTTAAATGACATGATCAACGTCGTCGTTCTGGACCTGGATTCAAACCCAGCACCGATAGCCATTGCTAACTAAGGTAAGCTTTGTTAGTGCCTTATTGAGACCGGATCACTAGGCATAAAGAGACGTCAAGTATAGACGTTTGCACCAGTATCAGTTATCAGTTCAGATCCTAAGTGCGGTAGCGTTCTCGCTTCCCACGCCCGGGTTCCCGGGTTCGATTCCCGGCGGGGTCAGGGATTTTCTCTGCCTCGTGATGGCTGGGTGTTGTGTGCTGTCCTTAGGTTAGTTAGGTTTAAGTAGTTCTAAGTTCTAGGGGACTTATGACCACAGCAGTTGAGTCCCATAGTGCTCAGAGCCATTTGAACCATTCAGATCCTGAAAATAAATGACGAAAATGTTTGCACTGAACTGGGAATCCTGTCATAACAGTCACCGTCCTGGGAACTACCCCCAACGACGTTTAATATGGTGTCGTTCACAAGGAACAAGGTATGCTCATGTTTAAAATTGAAATGCCATCATATCAAGCTTGTGACAGGGATGCGAGCCCAGCACCTAATCGGTTTGTTAACGAAGTACAGTCATGCTCAAAAATATCCGAACGACCTGGATTGCATTTTGCCTGATTCCCATGCAACCCACATAACGCAGCTGTCTAGCAGGTCCTCTAATCGCTCCTTGATGCAGTCGTTTGACTATTGAAAATGGTTCCAACAAGTCATCATTAGAAAACACTGCTCTGTATCGCAATAACTCAGGATGTAAAGTAATACCACGATACTAAATATATCAGGGAACACAGATAAGACTGTCCTTACGGCTTGTAAGCTAGCATTTATTGCAATAACTGACATACCTGAAATGTTAGCACTCTCATTATTACCTCAGATAGGTAATGCACGTAGTAAGTTCGTCGTATTCATGATTTCATCTTCAAAGTAACATACCATACTTGTTATTTAACACAGAATATCATTAAAAATTTACGTTATTCACGATCAGCTAGTTCAGAATATGTATGAACTTCAAATGACGCGACGAACCGACTCGATCTGCATATGGATTCAAACCCAGGTCATGCAAACTAAGGTCCGCAGCTCGTGGTCGTGGGTAGTGTTCTCGCTTCCCGCGCACGGGTTCCCGGGTTCGATTCCCGGCGAGGTCAGGGATTTTCTCTGCCTCGTGATGACTGGGTGTTGTGTGCTGTCCTTAGGTTAATTAGGTTTAAGTAGTTCTAAGTTCTAGGGGACTGATGACCATAGATGTTAAGTCCCATAGTGCTCAGAGCCATTTGAACCATTTTTTTGCAAATTAAGATTTCGTGACTGACGGAACTTAACAGTCATTCCTGACTAGGCATAAATAGAGTGATATACCTCGATTTGTTTCAGTTAACAAATATCAACTTTAAATTACATAACGTAAACATTTTTAACGGTCGCGAATTCCTACCCAGCATCTATTGTCCCTGTTAACGAACTACGAGAGATGTTAAATACTGCTTCTTCACAAGTAACTTACTTGAAATGCAGTGAGGTAAAGCTTTGTGTTGGACAGGGATCCGACCCCAGAACCTAATCGGATTATTATCGAAGTACAATCAACTTTGACATATCGGATTTTCTCGGCAGTAGCTAGATGTTTTAACTGAAATGACGAGACGAAACATTAATTTTTTCCTTCTCAGGACTCTAACCCGGCACGTATCGCTGTTATATTCTAGATAAAAGGAACGTTAAGTATGGGTTTGTTACACCAGCAGCGACATGTGAGCATGTTTGAACTAGAAATAATATGACGAAGCGTTTAGTGCTGACTGAGAATCGAACCCCAAACATATCGTTGTTGACTACACACAAAGAGACGTCAGCTACCGAATTTTTCTCCACCAGCAGCTCGGAATAACATCCTTGAACTTACAGTGATCTCGCAAATAGTTCTGTGCCTCACTGGGAGTCAAAACGTCAGATATCGTTAGTGTTGACAATGGATGAAAATGCGTCAAAAATAAAAATTATTATCCACCAAGAGATAGGTGTTCTCATGCTAGAGCTTGATAATATATAGTGAAAAGTTTAGTGCTGGGCCAGGATTCCAACCCATTCACGCGCAATATGTGGAGATGTTGAGGAATCTGCAGTTTTGAACAAACAACAAGTTGTAGTCGAGCTGTATTGTCACGAAGGGATCAAATTCCGCGTTAAGGGTAGTCTGTGTTGCATTCCCAGTTCAGAACCAATTTTATCGACATACAGAAGCTCAAATAAAAGACGGAATAAGTGTCCTGTGACCATACACAGGGTTTGTTTCGTCACTAGAAATAAATAATTAGTATAAGAAAGGTTACTGGTGATAGAGTTTCTACATGTCGCCACTCCTTACTTTATTGTGGTTCCACCTAACGTCTAATTGGTAGAGAAGGAATATCATGTTTAATGTGATTTTCAGAGCACAATGCCATTATACCTTCTTCACTTGGCGTAGCTAGAAGAGAATAGAACCTGCCTCTCCCTATCAAAAAACATATGCAGAAGCTCGAATCGAACCGAGACCAGCAGCATATGAAACTATCATCAGTCCAATAGACCACCAAACCCTCTGCTCTACGACCCATTTCCCTATCATAACACAGTTGCGGCACACAAGATGAGAATTCTGACACACAGGATCCCTGTAGTGGTTTGCAGGATGTTCAGTACATTCATTTACTTGGTTGACCGAATCGCCATGAACTAGCTGCCTTGGCTACGCAGTGCATACATTGGACTCTGTTTCGTAATCACCGAAATAAAATAACGTGACTGCCACCTACACAGAACTGCCAACAGTGTAGGATGCAGAAATAAAAATAGGAAGTGTTACTTTTCATTTGAGCTACTCTATTGCGGTATCTGTTTTTTGAACCCATCATGCAGTGCAAAAGAAATGCTGTAACTGTCTGTCTCTCAGAAGTCCACATCCGGCCATATGCATTATCTCATAGCGCTGTGGAATGCCTAAGTTCTGGAGGAACTGTTGTTCACTTTCAGTGGTGCTCTAGCTACGTCACAGCTAGTAGCGTAACGGTAAGCGTCGCGCATTGTTGATAAGACGTCACGTGTTCTATTACATTCGCTACTACATTTTTTTTTAAACGCAATTCTGCTGTCTGCTGAAGTTAACAAATTAGTGGAACTTTGAACATAATTCTCTTCACTTCTCAACCCAAAATAGTCACATGTGGAAAAAAGGCTAACTTCTGCCTCATTTCGTTCTTTTCAGGTTTAATAGACGGACAGCAGCAGATGCGCTCGAAGCTTTTGTATTATGTATGGGGAGAGCGCATCGTGCCAAAATAGTCAGAAAAGTATTTTCTACATTAGCTGTCGTCTGGTAGTGGCATTTTATTCTTCTTCAAACCTTGTTTGACAGCTTTAACTCAGAACAAGTTTTCTACATGCATGTAATCAATAAACTGCATGTGCATTGTCAGACTGTTATAGATAACATCAGAGAATTCGCATATATCGTTGATGATTAATTTCTCTCTCATGTTTAGCATTGTTTTAACAACACTAAAAGAAACCTTACGAAAACTGTGCACTGTATTGTAAGAAATGAAATAAAACTACCCACGATAATCGTGCGACGAAAGTCTGTTTTAACAAACTGAGTACCTGTACACAAGTGTGCCTCTATCTGCACGAATTAGTAAAACACTATTCACTTAGATTTCGATTGGGTCTGTGTTTAAATGGTATTCTGTGTCATACTCAACAGGTATGCAAACGTGGAATTTCATAAATAACGTTACGCATTCCTAGGAACCCAAAATTTGCTTGTCAGCAGCGGAAAGAGGCGTTACCTGTTGTGCAGCGTTGTAAGTTTTTCACCATTGCACTATGAGTTGAAAGTATTTTCTTACGATTTGCTTATCGATGTGTGATCTGCTTGCAGCTCTTACACAGAAGGGATAAAAACCTTACATTCAGCGAGGCTGTAACCGCGAACCATAACAGTCTCGTTTCCACAGGTCAGCACGTCAACGCAGAGCTAGCGAATAGATATGGTTTGTGCCTTCCTCTGACGAGGCCAATAGTGGCTAGATCTCGTAAACCGCTATTTACAGGACGAGATTAGTTGTGATTGCCACTTTCAATTACTTTGCTGGGCTGAAAACCGTAAATTTACAATCTTCTGTTACACCTCAAGCGATAACAACTCAGGTTATTCAATGGAAATGATACGAGAAATCAAGTGAACTTTGAGGCTTAATTCCGTGCACACCAGGAAGTAACTCGTCGATCACAGAGTTGCCAAACATACCTTGCGTTGTTACCAAATCTCAGTTACATTACCAGCAGGAAGAAGGCGCACCGATGTGATCCTACAGCGGGCTGGGAAGTGACCATAGCTGGCCCCTCAAAGACGCGGCTGCTACGGCCTGGAATACGTAATGCGTCTGATTCTGTAACTAGGTTTAGGGACTGGGGCTTAGTTGCTAATAATACTCAGAGCTGACTGCTACTAAGCGTCATAAATAAGTAACTCTCATAGTTGTTTTTATATTTCTTTCGTAGCTATACTCAAAACTAAGAAACTCAATCACGGACGTTTTCGTGCCTCGCCGATAGTCGAGCACAACAAACAAATAAAAATAAAAAGAGAATGTGTGTGTGTGTGTGTGTGTGTGTGTGTGTGTGTGTGTGAGAGAGAGAGAGAGAGAGAGAGAGAGAGAGAGAGAAAGAAATTGAATACTGGTATGTAAAGAAATCTTTCATTAAAATGACTCGTTCCACATCATTACGAAATGTCGTATTCATGATCTATAGAACAAGTATTAATCTAATCTAATCTAATCGTATCATATTGCTGACTATCCATGAAGAGTCATGAAGTACCAAAATTTTCGCCTATATCAGTAATCAAATCTAAACTTGAACATGAAAGACGACAGTTTTTGTAATAAACCGGGACTCCTGTCAAGACCCTTTCATCCCTGTTAACTAACCATGAAAGATATCTGATATACCTCAATAGAGAAGTAACGAAGTGTGTATGAATTTAAAGATGAAGCGCATGATGTGAAGTTCTGCGACGGTGATACGAACCCTAGACATAATCGGATTGTTAACTAAGTAAAATCAAATGTTACGTATCGGTTTTTCTTGCCAGCTGCTAGGTCATTAATCTAAAATAAGAACACAAATTTTTATGCCTGAGCGACAATCGAACCGCACTCCTATCGTTCTTCTTTATTGTCCACGAATATTGCTGAAGTATCAATTGCATACTCAGCAACAGTAAGATGTGTGCGTGTCTGTCCAGAAATTGTTGGCAACATGAACAGACATTAAAAATGCACGTTAATTTTCACTAGCAGGCCGGTGTGCACGTGATAGGGCTTGAAATGAAATTATGAATATTTTTGTGTTGGATCAGGATTCGGACCCACATATTTTCCTTTGGAGGAGACCTAGAGAAGACTGCAGTCTTGGGAAAAGGAATGAAATAATTGAACTACACTGTTCCGAGGGATTCAGATTCTCGAAAGAGAAGATACGAATTCGAATCACAGTCCAGCACCAAATTTTTCAACGTCTCTAGTTCAATCAAGTACAGTAAAATAAGAGTCCTGTTCCTTTAGACGGCTATCAGATCATCAAATAAAATAAAATTTTCTAATGTAAGTAAGTTTACTGGTGACAGTATTTCTGTTTACCATGACCTCCACCTATGTCATTTTCCAACGTAAACCGGCTCTGCCCATTTTGGAACGAAGAAACGTGATGTTTAATGCGGATTCTGGATTATAACAGCTTTCTCTTGAGGTTACCACAGGTAAAATAAATCTGTTTGTGCCTCTTAAAAGTAAATGCCTGAACCCACGCATTGCACTTGTGATAGTTCGTTCCACCAGACCATTGTGGCCACATTTCCCAGCCCAAAGAGTGTGCTGTAATGGATGATGTGCTTAGCTTACTAAACTAGTCACGGTGGAAAAAAACGCGAGTCTATTAAATGGTTAAGTAGAAGCAAGCTTCTGACGTGGAGATTATGCTATTCTCATGTCAGCAGGATGTAAAGACTCTTCTAGGCGTCATAGCCTCGATTTGAAGCCATTTTGAAATTTTCACTAATTCAGGAAATTTCTTAGTTCGAGAAAATCCACTGTGAAGTGTGAAGTTACCGGATAATTCGATTATCACCGTCATTATTACTATCATTTTCTTCATACCGCTGCTGGAGGAGGAGGAGGTAGTTAGTGTTTAACGTCCCGTCGACAACGAGGTCACTAGAGACGGAGCGCAAGCTCGGGTTAGGGAAGGATTGGGAAGGAAATCGGCCGTGCCCATTCAAAGGAACCATCCCGGCATTTGCCTGAAACGATTTAGGGAAATCACGGAAAACCTAAATCAGGATGGCCGGAGACCGGATTGAACCGTCGTCCTCTCGAATGCAAGTCCAGTGTGCTAACCACTGCGCCACCTCGCTCGGTGCTGCTGGAACACATGTGCTTGAAGATCATTTAAGTCCTTTTGGTCATTATAGAAGTATTTGCCCAAGAACAAGTTCTTTCCCTGTCTACGGAATCCTTTTTATGTTAATATCAAACATCAGCAATTACTCGTAGATCACATTAAAACTAAAGTAATTGATGAAGACGTTACTTGATAACGAAAACGCGCTGCGTTTCTTCATTTAATTGCGCCTAGAAATGGCTGTCGAATACTGCCAAACCAAAAGCCAGGGGGTCTTACTGCCTTCCAATATACGTCGCTGTCCTGTTCTTCCATATGATTTGGAAGACGTGACCTGTTTCAAGTTGTCTATGACACAGAATGTTTTAGAAAATCAATTGTTTTCCTTTGCAATAAACAGAAAGATTTTCATTCTAAGCTATCCAAGTCCAAAATTTTTGCAATATTAGTTCAAATTCAATATTCGCTTCCATAATGTAAGGAAAATATTTCACACTTGCAAAACCCGCATCCGACTCAGTGTCCTTATACTTAGTCGCTGGCCATAAATTCTAGCTCAAAGCGACGCCAGTTTAAGTAACCTAATGTAGCGAAGACTGTTTGCCAGTGCTCTTTCTCACCGGAAAATATGCAATTCACTCATTGGGCTCCATAAGTACACTGTATCAGTAACTTCTGTGTGTATGTAATGCATACGGATTGTAGAATTTAGTGGTGCTCTCTCTTCCACTTCTGTGTACAATATGCCAGATAAACGGGTCCTTTATCATTACAGGGCCTGGGCGGTGCAACATCGTATTGACAACAGTAATGTGCTTATACTGACAACCTCATTGATCGTTTTACCCGATTTCGTAATCATTTAAGTAAAACAACATGACCTTCGAGTGGGAGACATTTCGTCCCCCTTTTCCTTCTGTGAAATTTGTCAGTAAGCTTTTTACCTTCGAACCAGCGAAATGCGGCAGAGTACGGCTGGTAAACGATTTACAACCCACGATTTAGTGCCGATAACACGATTTCTTTAAACATTGGCGTAGCTGAAGGAATTTAGTTTCTTCTTAAATCGTCTTATGCAGCAACGTTCACAGATATCTCAAATAGGAAAAGCTCTTTATCCAGGTAAGAAGGTTGTAAAACAAACTTCCCACAGTTTGTGTCAGGTTGATCTTTTCGTCTGATAGCACTGCGTAAGTATTTTGTGTAAGAGGTATTAAAGTAGTGTTCCTGTAGCTGTGGGAATCATTGGTAGAAAACGAGTTTCACAGCAATGGGTACAGTACTGATAAATATTCAAAATGATTACCAACCTAAGTCTGCGTTCATCCACAAACAGAGGCGTATTTGTAATATTGAAGCTAGACTAGGTATCCTTGTCTTCTTTTAGTGGGCACTGGAAGGCGTTTACACACACGTATACGAGGGTAATCCCAAAGGCAAGGTCTCCTAAGGGACACGCAAGTGCCAACGCAGGCACAAACGAGAGATCCTTAATTTTAATGTCAAGCAGAAACCACAGTGTTGGCTGCATGGTGGCAACGTGATAAAGAGCAAGACTATGGATACGAAGGTCTCAGGTTCGATCCCTCACCAGTCACACGATTTTTATGTGCCGTTTTACACATTTTTCCCCTGGGGCAGTGTTTGTTGATGTGAAAAATGCGAGTTGCACTGTGGTCCGAAAGCCACGTAAAACTGTAGGTTCCCCTATTAATTGGCTAGGTAAGTCAACTCAAAGGTCGGATGAAAGCAACAGCATACCATCTCCAACAAGTCCGTGCCTATTAAAGCACTGTGGTGTTCAAACCACTCTTGCGACTGATGACTGCTTGACTTTCTATGGGTTCCAAAACTAATGATCTTCAGGTTATTAACATTTTTGTGTTTTCATGCTGTAGCTTTGATACCAGTAAACGTAAGTAACCGGCCGAGCACTGTCACCGTTCGATTTGTCAAGGTGGTAGACGACCATGCTGTCGACACCAGTTACAATTTTGGTCATGGCTATGTTTCAGTCGAATACCTCTATGGGCCTTTCTACGTATTTCAAGATATTCTTTTATACACTTGGTACGCTTCCAAATTGATATCTGATAGAGCTGTATTTAGCAACATGAATCAGATATGTTTTCCATGCAATATATCGGACAACACGTCAGTGCAGCGAGATTTCGTTTATGTGTTGCGCATGGTGCAAGAAATATTTATATTTTGCTTGCTTCTGTGATAGGTTTCACCCCACTGAATGCGAACAAGCCCACGAATAGACTGTCAATAACTGGAATTACGCAATAACACACTTAAAAGTTGTAGTTTTGCATTATGTATCCCGATGAAAATAACTGTGAACAGGTTATATGCCTACTTGCTTATTATCGCGCTTCTCGATGCTTTCCTCAAAAAATTAAAATAAAAATAAAAAGAGAGAGAGAGACAGAGAGAGAAAACAGAAATGTATTTCAAATATCAGCTCAGTGACGCCATGTTCGTCTCGTGACGTAAAACAAGGATAGTTGATAGGTAATATCTCGTTGTACTAGCGATATGTATGGCTACAGGGTTCTTTGTTTTCTCTCTGCAAACAACTAGAACAGAATTCAGTAACAAACTGGTAAGAACACCTACTCAGTGCGCCAATTAAACACTCAGCAATTCTTGGTTATTTTGTTAATCGTCTGTAATGCAGTAAACATCCTTGATTATTGATTTGTAATTACTACCATTGTTATTGTTATTCGTTACCCCACAACAGCTTTCCTATCACTCATTGCCGCCGTTGCACGTAACGAATGGATCAGGATGAATGGAATGTGGGATGTTTCGTCACGTAGAATATACACATTTATCTCGGCGTCTTGTATCAGTGTAATATGAAAATCTCAATAAGAGAAGACGACAATAACACCCAACAATTTCTGTCCACTTAACACCAAGACGACAGATAAATTGGTGTTTCACTGTATTTTGATTATAATTCGTTAGCCTTTTTGCGACCTCATTTTAATACCTCGTGGGAGAAGGCATAATATTTTGTGTTTTTAAAAAACAGAACAATAACACACAAAGATAGTAGATGGAAGGATACAAAGAAAAAATCAGACTCAGGGGTGTGGATCCAGTTCATCATAAGAAGACTAAACAAGAGGGAAACATTACGAAAGCAATGAATACGCTGGTTAGTATACATTATTTGTATAGATCTGAAGATGAAAAAGCGCAGATCTGCACAGTGTCCGCATCTGCACTTTGGTTTCTGTCTTTAGTTTCTTCTCTTCTGAATTATCAAATGAATTGATTATTACGTGGTACAGAATAATTAGGTAACTGTGTTTCTTACAGCTTCCATTCGCACCAACATTTTTCTACATTCTCGTGCAATTCATGAAATTCTACTTGTATGATCACAAGACTGCACATAGATGCAATCGATTTCGAGGTGCAAAGTGTTTGTTATCTTACTTTTCGTGACAGGTTGGCAAAGCTGATTTCCAAAGACTTTTTATTGTACTGAAATAATCTTTCGTAACAAAGTAACAAGGTAAGTGTTTTATTCGTATATATTTTGTGGGGAACTGTAATCGTGATGGAAGATTACACACCTGAATGTTTGACACAGCTGGTAGGAGAAAACGCTGCATGTTAACCAAACCCCGCGCCTCCTCTCCATATCCTCCTATGACACGAGCACAGGATTCTCCTCCTAATAACGCTACAGAGCTGTTCCTAGCACAGCTGAGAATCGGCAACATCGTCACAAACATTTGGCAACACTGTGACAGTGCAATCACTTCCGCGTACGGTACTGAACTGACTCGCTAAATTTACTTGATATTCCATTTCCATTTGAATGACTCGTGGTATATAATCCTCACGTAAACTAAGACACTGAGACAGAAATTTCAATTTTTTGGCTAAAGAAATGCTATTCTTCACATAAGTGACAACTTTTAATATCTTTCACGATGCGTTATGAGGCTGAGCGACCAATACCATGACGAGAGTGGCGTGCTGGCAGCAGTGTGTCCGTAGCCCCGTGGTACGTCTCGTGTTCCAACGGTTAAGAAAATCGTCAGTTCTAACCGTGGTAGGGGCAGCGTGTGCGAGCTTTTTTTTGTGTATTATTTCATGGAGCTACGAATTCCCAGAAAAAATTCAGTAACAAAATCAGAAGAAAACCTTTACACATCAAATCCTCTTGGCAGCTAGACTCAGTAAGTTGTGTTAATGGTCGTAGATCTCGGCTTTCTGACTGCCAAGCTGCTATACAATACAAGCGTCTCTGAAGAAATTCAAATCGACCGTCAACGATACGAAATTCAATGATGTTCTTCACTTAAGACTCCCATGAAAGGGTGATAAGTATGAAGGCAATAAATTGATTAGCAAATCGCAAGAAAATACTTTCAGCTGAAAGTGCAATGGAGAAAAACTTACAATGCTGCACAACAGGTAACGCCTCTTTCCGCTGCTGACAAGCAAATTTTGGGTTTCTAGGAATGCGTAACGTTATTTATGAAATGCCACGTTTGCATACCTGTAGAGTATGACACAGAATACCATTTAAACACAGACCCAATCGAAATCTAAGTGAATAGTGTTTTACTAATTCGTGCAGATAGAGGCACACTTGTGTACAGATACTCAGTTTTGTTAAAACAGACTTTCGTCGTAAGGTTATCGTGGGTAGTTTTATTTCATTTCTTACAATACAGTGCACAGTTTTCGTAAGGTTTCTTTTAGTGTTGTTAAAACAATGCTAAACATGAGAGAGAAATTAATCATCAACGATATATGCGAATTCTCTGATGTTATCTATAACAGTCTGACAATGCACATGCAGTTTATTGATTACATGCATGTAGAAAACTTGTTCTGAGTTAAAGCTGTCAAACAAGGTTTGAAGAAGAATAAAATGCCACTACCAGACGACAGCTAATGTAGAAAATACTTTTCTGACTATTTTGGCACGATGCGCTCTCCCCATACATAATACAAAAGCTTCGAGCGCATCTGCTGCTGTCCGTCTATTAAACCTGAAAAGAACGAAATGAGGCAGAAGTTAGCCTTTTTTCCACATGTGACTATTTTGGGTTGAGAAGTGAAGAGAATTATGTTCAAAGATCCACTCAATTGTTAACTTCAGCAGACAGCAGAATTGCGTTTAAAAAAAATGTAGTAGCGAATGTAATAGAACACGCAACATCTCATCAACAGTGCACGACGCTTACCGTTACGCTACTAGCTGTGACGTAGCTAGAGCACCACTGAAAGTGAACAACAGTTCCTCCAGAACTTAGGCATTCCACAGTGCAGTGAGATAATGCATATGGCCGGATGTAGACTTCTGAGAGACAGACAGTTACAGCATTTCTTTTGCACTGCACAATGGTTACAACAAACAGATAGCGCAATAGAGTAGCTCAAATGGAAAGGAACACTTCCTACTTAAATTTCTGCATCCTACACTGTTGGCTGTTCTGTGTAGGTGGCAGTTACGTTATTTTATTTCGGTGATTACAAAATAGAGTCGAATGCACTGGGTAGCCAAGGCAGCTAGTTCATGGCGATTCGGTCAACCAAGTAGATGAATGTACTGAACATCCTGCAAACCACTACAGGGATCCTGGGTGTCAGAATTCTCATCTTGTGTGCTGCAACGGTGTTATGATAGAGAAACGAGTCGTAGAGCAGAGGGTTTGGTGGTCTATTGGACTGATTATAGTTTCATAAGTTGCTGGTCTCGGTTCGATTCCAACTCCTGCATATGTTTTTTGATAGGGAGAGGCAGGTTCTATTCTTATCTGGATACGCCAAGTGAAGAAGGTATAATAGCATTGTGCTCTGAAAATCACATTAAACATGATATTCCTTCTCTACCAACTACACGTTAGTTGGAACCACAATAAAGTAAGGAGTGGCGACATGTAGAAACTCTATCACCAGTAACCTTTCTTATACTAATTATTTATTTCTAGTGACGAAACAAACCCTGTGTATGGTCACAGGACACTTATTCCGTCTTTTATTTGAGCTTCTGTATGTCGATAAAATTGGTTCTGAACTGGGAATGCAACACAGACTACCCTTAACGCGGAATTTGATCCCTTCGTGACAATACAGCTCGACTACAACTTGTTGTTTGTTCAAAACTGCAGATTCCTCAACATCTCCACATATTGCGCGTGAATGGGTTGGAATCCTGGCCCAGCACTAAACTTTTCACTATATATTATCAAGCTCTAGCATGAGAACACCTATCTCTTGGTGGATAATAATTTTTATTTTTAACGCATTTTCATCCATTGTCAACACTAACGATATCTGACGTTTTGTCTCCCAGTGAGGCACAGAACTATTTGCGAGATCACTGTAAGTTCAAGGATGTTATTCCGAGCTGCTGGTGGAGAAAAATTCGGTAGCTGACGTCTCTTTGTGTGTAGTCAACAACGATATGTTTGGGGTTCGATTCTCAGTCAGCACTAAACGCTTCGTCATATTATTTCTAGTTCAAACATGCTCACATGTCGCTGCTGGTGTAACAAACCCATACTTAACGTTCCTTTTATCTAGAATATAACAGCGATACGTGCCGGGTTGGAGTCCTGGGAAGGAAAAAATTAATGTTTCGTCTCGTCATTTCAGTTAAAACATCTAGCTACTGCCGAGAAAATCCGATATGTCAAAGTTGATTGTATTTCGATAACAATCCGATTAGGTTCTGGGGTCGGATCCCTGTCCAACACAAAGCTTTACCTCACTGCATTTCAAGTAAGTTACTTGTGAAGAAGCAGTATTTAACATCTCTCGTAGTTCGTTAACAGGGGCAATATATGCTTGGTAGGAATTCGCAACCGTTAAAAATGTTTACGTTACGTAATTTAAAGTTGATATTTGTTAACTGATACAAATCGAATTATATCACTCTATTTATGCCTAGTCAGGAATGACTGTTAATTTCCGTCAGTCACGAAATCTTAGTTTGCATGACCTGTTTTTGAATCCATATACAGAGCGCGTCGGTTTCGTCGTATCATTTGAAGTTCATACATATTCTGAACTAGCTGATCGTGAATAACGTAAATTTTTAATGACATTCTGTGTTAAATAACAAGTATGGTATGTTACTTTGAAGAGGAAATCATGAATACGACGAACTTACTACGTGCATTACCTATCTGAGGTAATAATGAGAGTGCTAACATTTCAGGTATGTCAGTTATTGCAATAAATGCTAGCTTACAAGCCGTAAGGACAGTCTTATCTGTGTTCCCTGATATTTTTAGTATCGTGGTATTACTTTACATCCTGAGTTATTGCGATACAGAGCAGTATTTTCTAATGGTGACTTGTTGGAACCATTTTCAATAGTCAAACGACTGTATCAAGGAGCGATTAGAGGACCTGCTAGACAGTTGCGTTATGTGGGTTGCATGGGAATCAGGCGAAATGCAATCCAGGTCGTTCGGAAATTTTTGAGCATGACTGTACTTCGTTAACAATCCGATTAGGTGCTGGGTTCTCATCCCTGTCACAAGCTTGATATGATGGCATTTCCATTTTAAACATGAGCATACCTTGTTCCTTGTGAATGACACCATATTAAACGTCGTTGGGGGTAGTTCCCAGGACGGTGACTGTTATGACCGGATTCCCAGTTCAGTGCAAACATTTTCGTCATTTATTTTCAGGATCTGAATTGATAGCTGATACTGGTGCAAACGCCTATACTTCACGTCTCTTTATGCCTAGTGATCCGGTCTTAATAAGGCACAAACAATCGTGGAGGGCCGCTGCTGAACAGATGCAGACTTGTGAATGGGAGAATGGTCCTCTTCCAATGTGACGTCCGCTTCTGCGTACAGCATTCGCACTGACGGAAGCATCACATTTTCCAATATGTGGGCATACTGTGCGCTGTCCAGAGTTCCTTCTATCCTGTGAAGAGTTCCCGCCCCTCTCGCAGAATTCCAACCCCAGCAGGTAACAGATAGCCGGCCACTTCTTCTCGTCGTGGTTACATATTCGCGTCGATGGCGAGTCCCTTGCGGCCTGTAAACGATTCGTGGACCGTCGTTATTGGTGGAAAACACCTTCTCATCAGTGAAAATGACGTTGTCCCACGACGCCCTCAGATGGAGAACCGCAAATGATAGCCGGTATAAAACGTTGTCTTCTCTGAGCTCTTGTTTCACGGTGGATCGTCTTGCATGCAGTCCAGCGTCCCTCAGCCTTCGGCGAATCGTGTCACTGGAGCCGGGGAAGCTGGTCTCCCGCCACAACTGCTTCGCGTTCAGAAAGGGATTTCTCTGCTCCAAACACTAGGTCCCTGTCTTCCTGCTGTGAGATCACTCTCTTCCTGCCTGATCCAGGAGCCATGTTGGTGGTGCCTCTTTCAGGGCAGATCCTCGACCATCTCGTTGCCGTGGTATGTGGTACGCCATACCGTCTGCCAGCTTCTCTGATGGAACATCCTCCTTCCTCAATGAGAGCGACGACTCTACCTCGGCCGGCCTGAGTGGCCGAGCGGTTCTAGGCGCTTCAGTCTGGAACCGCGCGACCGCTAAGTCGCAGGTTCGAATCCTGCCTCGGGCATGGATGCGTGTGATGTCCTTAGGTTAGTTAGGTTTAAGTAGTTCTAAGTTCTAGGGGACTGATGACCTCAGATGTTAAGTCCCATAGTGCTCAGAGCCATTTGAACCATTTTTTGACCTCTTCCAGTGAGCCATTACGGCAGACAGCCTGATGTGTACTTTTTTTTTCCTTTATTGAGTTTCGATTCCCCCTGAAGGGGGCGGGCTGGCAGCAGCTTATTACACCGCTCTTCAGCCTACAGAATTTGTTTTAAAAAGATGAAGATAATAAAAAATAACAGTTGGCGATAAAATCGGTGACTTAAAGGTAAAATGGCAGAAAATTCTGGAACTTAAAACATAAAACACAGGGTTGATGATGCTAATAAAATACACAGGAAGCAGAAAAATAATAGACAGACAATTAAAAAAGTCGGCGACAGTCTGGTTTCTGTTCGCAAGAGATATAAAATGCACACCCAGAGACAGCATGATTTCTGTTCGCAACACTGTGGAAAGACGCACAACACTGAACACTCACTTAAACACTGCACTAAGAAGTTGGCACAAATATGACATACCACAGCCAAGAGCGGTTGGGGGAAACTGGACAGATGACGGGAAAAAAAGGGGGGGAAGGAGAAGAAAAGTGAAGGGGGGAGGGGGGAAAGGAGCCAATGGAAGATGAGGATCCACAAGAGGGGTGGGGGGTGCTGAGCAGACGTGCCAGGGAGTGGGAAAGGCAGAGGAGGGGAATACAAAAGGACTTGGGGGGGGGGGAGAAAGGAGATAGGGAGAGGTTAGGTGGGGAGAAAACACAGGATGGAAGGGGGGAGGAAGAGGGAGCCCAGGGAAAGGATGGAGGAAAGGAGGGGGGTGAGGATCAGAGTTGATAGGAGGGATAAATGGAGGGAAAGAGGGCATCAACCGGGAGGGGGAGTTGATGGAAGCCACCTTGGGAAAGGAGATGTAGGGTGTAGAGATGGAGGGTAGGGGGGATACAACAGTGAAGACGTGGAAGGGGGCAGGGAGGGGAGAGGAGAGGAGCAATACAGGGTGAGGGGGTTCAAAGCGGCGGGAGGTGTAGAGGATGCGGATATGTTCGAGGAATAGGAGCAGATGGGGGAAAGGAATGAGATCATAGAGGATCCGTGTGGGGGACGGGAGGCGTATACAGAAGGCGAGGCGAAGTGCATGACGCTCAAGGATCTGGAGGGACTTATAGAATTTGGGGGGCGGGTATCCAAGCAGGACTGGCATAACAGAGGATGGGACGGATTAAGGATTTGTAGGTGTGGAGGATGGTAGAGGGGTGCAACCCCCATGTCCGGCCAGAGAGGAGTTTGAGGAGTCGGAGGCGGTTGTGGGCTTTGGATTGGATGGAGCGGAGATGAGGGATCCAAGTGAGGTGACAGTCAATGGTGAGGCCAAGGTAGGTGAGGGTGGGGGTGAGGCGGACAGGACAGGCGCAGACAGTAAGGGAGAAATCCAGGAGCCGGAAGGAGCGAGTGGTACGGCCTATGATGATTGCCTGGGTCTTGGAAGGATTGATTTTCAGGAGCCACTGGTTACACCATGCAGCAAAAAGGTCAAGGTGATTCTGGAGAAGGCGTTGGGACCATTGGAGGGTAGGAGCGAGGGCGAGGAATGCGGTGTCATCAGCAAATTGCAAGAGGTGTACTGGAGGGAGGGGGGGGGGGTTGGGGCATATCTGCCGTGTACAGGAGGTAGAGGAGAGGGGAGAGGACAGAGCCCTGTGGCACACCTGCAGAGGGGTAGAAGGTGTGGGAATTGGCATTATGGATGGTAACAAAGGAGGGGCGGCAGGAGAGGAAGGAGGCCATCAGACGGATGTAGTTGGTAGGAAGGGCGTAGCTTTGGAGTTTATACAGGAGACCGGGATGCCAGACATGGTCGTAGGCCTTTTCGAGGCCAAGGGAGACAAAAATGGCGGAGCGACGGGAGTTAAGCTGGAGGGAGAGGAGATGAGTGAGGCGGAGGAGTTGGTCATCAGCAGAGAAGGTAGGTCGAAAGCCACATTGGGTGTTGGGGAGGAGGTGGTTTTGGCGGAGGTGGTGATGGATGCGCCGGGAAAGGATGGATTCCAAGAGCATGCTGAACACCGATGTGAGACAGATAGGACGATAGGAAGAGGCATCAGATGGAGGCTTGTTGGGTTTGGAGAACATCGGGATACGGGAGGTTTTCCACAGGTCGGGATAGAAGCCAGTGGCAAGGTTGACATTGAAGAGGGTGGCAAGGATTGAAAGGAAGGAGGGAAGGCAGTGTTTGAGATGGCAGTAGGTAATGCAGTCGTGGCCGGGAGCAGTGTTGCGTTTAGTGCGGAGTGTGAGGCTGATGTCCTGTGTAGTGATGGGAGTATTAAGTTCAGATGGTGGTGTGTGGCCCAAGTACTGGAAGCTAGGAGCAAGGGAAGGAACAGAGGCATTCGTACGGTCCATGACGTCAGGGAAGAGGGAATAATCAAAGTGGGGATCATCTGGGATGGCCTGATGTATACTTCTGCTTGCCGCTCTTATACTGATTCCAGGAGAGGAGGTAAACATACACTCCTGGAAATGGAAAAAAGAACACATTGACACTGGTGTGTCAGACCCACCATACTTGCTCCGGACACTGCGAGAGGGCTGTACAAGCAATGACCACACGCACGGCACAGCGGACACACCAGGAACCGCGGTGTTGGCCGTCGAATGGCGCAGCATTTGTGCACCGCGGCCGTCAGTGTCAGCCAGTTTGCCGTGGCATACGGAGCTCCATCGCAGTCTTTAACACTGGTAGCATGCCGCGACAGCGTGGACGTGAACCGTATGTGCAGTTGACGGACTTTGAGCGAGGGCGTATAGTGGGCATGCGGGAGGCCGGGTGGACGTACCGCCGAATTGCTCAACACGTGGGGCGTGAGGTCTCCACAGTACATCGATGTTGTCGCCAGTGGTCGGCGGAAGGTGCACGTGCCCGTCGACCTGGGACCGGACCGCAGCGACGCACGGATGCACGCCAAGACCGTAGGATCCTACGCAGTGCCGTAGGGGGCCGCACCGCCACTTCCCAGCAAATTAGGGACACTGTTGCTCCTGGGGTATCGGCGAGGACCATTCGAAACCGTCTCCATGAAGCTGGGCTACGGTCCCGCACACCGTTAGGCCGTCTTCCGCTCACGCCCCAACATCGTGCAGCCCGCCTCCAGTGGTGTCACGACAGGCATGAATGGAGGGACGAATGGAGACGTGTCGTCTTCAGCGATGAGAGCCGCTTCTGCCTTGGTGCCAATGATGGTCGTATGCGTGTTTGGCGCCGTGCAGGTGAGCGCCACAATCAGGACTGCATACGACCGAGGCACACAGGGCCAACACCCGGCATCATGGTGTGGGGAGCGATCTCCTACACTGGCCGTACACCACTGGTGATCGTCGAGGTGACACTGAATAGTGCACGGTACATCCAAACCGTCATCGAACCCATCGTTCTACCATTCCTAGACCGGCAAGGGAACTTGCTGTTCCAACAGGACAATGCACATCCGCATGTATCCCGTGCCACCCAACGTGCTCTAGAAGGTGTAAGTCAACTACCCTGGCCAGCAAGATCTCCGGATCTGTCCCCCATTGAGCATGTTTGGGACTGGATGAAGCGTCGTCTCACGCGGTCTGCACGTCCAGCACGAACGCTGGTCCAACTGAGGCGCCAGGTGGAAATGGCATGGCAAGCCGTTCCACAGGACTACATCCAGCATCTCTACGATCGTCTCCATGGGAGAATAACAGCCTGCATTGCTGCGAAAGGTGGATATACACTGTACTAGTGCCGACATTGTGCATGCTCTGTTGCCTGTGTCTATGTGCCTGTGGTTCTGTCAGTGTGATCATGTGATGTATCTGACCCCAGGAATGTGTCAATAAAGTTTCCCCTTCCTGGGACAATGAATTCACGGTGATCTTATTTCAATTTCCAGGAGTGTATTTACGTCAAACGGAGCGGCAGAGGCAGAGGCATGCGGCGCAGCCGTGCTGGCTCGTCCCGGCCAGCTCGCTCACTTGCGTCTCGCCTCGGCCAGCCTGGCTGGCCCGTAGCTCGCGAGCCGCGGCTAGTACAGACCCGGGCCGCATGGCCACGATCACCCCTTGAAGGATCAAAAGTTATACCTAGCCTTCCCAAGTCTGTAGTACAAACTAACGCAGCTACAGCTATTATGCTATAACATGTGCAGGCACACCTACAGTTGACGATTTATTCATATATTTGACGAACAATACTTTCAAAAATACATTATTTTAAACATAGCTACCAAAAAATATTTCACCTAGCTAGCAATAGCATGGCGCAGGAAACAATATTTTCTTGTAAGCGCTGTGCATTAGAAAATGGTTCAAATGGCTCTGAGCACTATGGGACTTAACTACTGTGGTCATCAGTCCCCTAGAACTTAGAACTACTTAAACCTAACTAACCTAAGGACATCACACACATCCATGCCCGAGGCAGGATTCGAACCTGCGACCGTAGCAGTGGCGCGGTTCCAGACTGCGCGCCTAGAACCGCTAGACCACCGCGGCCGGCACTGTGCATTAGACGTAGCCTTAAGAAAACCTGTATTCAACCACGACAACTAAGCGGAATGTAAAAGTAAACAGGTTTGGCGGCAGATTGTCCAAATAAGAGTATATACTTAGTATATAATACACGTTTTGTGCACTTATAACATGCACTCAGTGTCTCTGAAACAATACGTGCTGCACGACGGAAATTACTTTCTGCTGAGGCACTTCATTTACATCTCAATGATACACGACTACTAGAGAACATTGCTCTTTGCGGCAGTCAATCCACTTGTAAATTAACGACATGATATCGCAGATATTAGGCAACACGTTACTAGGGATGAGTAAGGCCTTAAGGTTTGCAACTGAACATGCTACTCCTAGCTACTACTGCATATGAAGTTGATTGTTAACGTGTCTTCATAACCATGTGTGCGGCGTTCGACTCTCAGTCAGCATAGACGTTTTCGTCACCTTATTTCTAGTTAAACGTGTGCAGATCTCGCTGATGGTGGACCAACGTTGGACATTTCTCGTCTGTTCCTGGTTAGACAACGACGGTGGTAGGCGCTGGGTTCGAATCCCGGTGAGGCAATACAACTTCAGTCGTCATTTAAGGTTCCAACCCCACTACTAGTGACAAACTGTGATATCTACATTCTGATTTTAGATACTTATTCAACAATCCGATTAGGTGCTGGGTTCGCATCCTTGTCCCCAGCATTACATGATGGCATTTCAGTTTTAAACATGTGCATCCTTTATTCCTTGACAATGCAACACTATGCAAAGTCTTTCGAGGTTAATTACCAAGAAGGTAATTGTCATGTTAGGGTTCCTGCTTTCGTACAAACATTATCGTCATTTACGTTCAAGTTGAGAATTGATAACTGATGTGCAAAAGTCAATATTTGACGTCTCTTTCTGCCTAGTGATCGAGTCTCGACAAGGCACAAAGCTTTGCTTGGTTAACAATGGCTTTACGTTCTGGGTTTGCATCCAGATCCAGAGCGAAGACGTTGGTCATGTCATTTAAAGTACAACTTCCTGTACAAGTAACTGTTGGTGAATAATGCGAACAATGATATTACTTGTGATTCGCTGTTAATGTTGGGATTTCCGTCGAGTGGTTGCCACCGTTAATCACGTTTTCTTTTGACTGCTTAGTATTACATAAAGTTGATGCGAAACCACTCCCCGTTGAACGTTGAACGATGTTCAGCATGTGTTCAGTAAACCTTTTAGACAGCAAAGAACTTGTTTCCAATTGCCATACAACTTTATAAATCCATATACTGTCTCAAATAGCCCGCATCTCGTGGTCGTGCGGTAGCGTTCTCGCTTCCCACGCCCGGGTTCCTGGGTTCGATTCCCGGCGGGGTCAGGGATTTTCTCTGCCTCGTGATGGCTGGGTGTTGTGTGCTGTCCTTAGGTTAGTTAGGTTTAAGTAGTTCTAAGTTCTAGGGGACTGATGACCATAGCTGTTAAGTCCCATAGTGCTCAGAGCCATTTGAACCATTTTTGTCTCAAATATTTAATTGTGCCTAAGGATTACTGAACGATTTATGTGACAAAACTAGTTGTCCCATAACATTTGAAATGTCACTTATTGTAATTAAGTTTAGTTTACAAACGTTAAGGACTGTCTGATCTCTTCTGTTCTATTGTGGTGTTACTTTACATCTGGACCGACTGTTATAAAGACCGGTGTACTCTAGTAGTCTCTAGCGGTACCCATTGTGTATCTTACAACGACTGTACTGTGGAGGGTTGCGACTATGTACAACACAGATATGCTATGTTGGTTGCATACATTTAGGTGCCGCCTATACATTGGAACTCAGGGGTGACCCACTTTTTTTGCTGTCGAGTGTACATAGTGCAAGTTCCTGCATCCAATTATAACTCTCTCTGTATTTGACACGAAAGTATCATCAAACAAATAAGTACGGGTTCTGCTGACTCTTAAGTACATCCAAGAACTTATTTCTGTCGACCAGCTCCTTGAAATACGGCATGGGGTCCTGCATCCTCGAATATGCATAATTTTTCGTCATCAGTATTACTAGTTTCATTTTAGCTTATTTTCCCTTTGATCAATTTTCACGAAGTAAAATAGCATTAGAATTCTTCATACGTCTGACACGCCCTGCAACCACTCTCATTCTCGCTGCTGGCTCTTCTCTAAAGTGTATGAAAATTAATCTTCAGAACATGTGACCACGATCTAAGCAAAGCCTGTCGGAACTGCTCAGTCCAAATCTTTGGATGTGACTGATTGCTGCATTTGGAAACAACGAATATTTTGGCATTGGCACAAATGGTGTTTTGATTTCTTCTTCATCTACGCCACGTCATATGGCTCTGACGGTTGCGATGATGATTGCCGGTGAAGCTGAATGTGCCAGTACTTCCCTGAGGCAACACAACATCCCTGTTAGCTCTCTTAATTCTTCATCTACTTAGTTCTTCTCCTCCTCGCTTTAGTTCATCACATTTTTTCTTCCATTGCTGCTCAAAATTCTATTGGTCTCCTTCTGCTTCATTAGTACAGCTAATATTTCTCTGGTCTTCCAGCCAATGTGGTCTGTGTCTCCTTAAACTATAGCAGATATCTTATTTGTTTGTTCTTGCACAAGTTCACTGGTGGTGTCCTATCAGATATGGTTTCGTTGCGTGTCGACAATCATTCTGCGGCAGTAGTTAATACTTCGAATTGATTTATTACTTGCCCAAGTGTATTCTTCTGTGAGCTTTCATATTCTTCCTACCCTGACCTGATTGTTTCAGTATCTTTTCTAATTTGTCTGTAGTCCCATTTGTATGGTGTGTCAACGTATCAACCTTTGTATTAAAGTCTATCCGTTTCCGTACCTCGGCAACCTTGCTGTCAATCTTCTTGTCTAAGGATTTAAAATGCTCTTCGCAGGTCTTCATATGTTATCAAGTTTCTTGTTCACAGCCTCGACTTATATGCCTATCTTTTCATGCAGGATTTTAAAACGCTTCTCGTGCGTCCCTTTTCTCTCATTTTCTATAATAAATATTCAATTTTGTCAAATCGTTTATTCATTTTCTTGAACCGCAATCATATTTCTCTTCCCTTTTCTTTAATGTCTCTTCATTCTTCTTGAGTGAACTTCCGCTTTTCTTGAAATGTTCAACGAGAAAACTCTGCAGATCGTAGGCTGCACATTGTTGCGGGGTGGGCTCATGAGTCGCATCACTCTGAGCTGCGTGTTCGTGGCCTGCTATGTCGAATGTCTCCGCTACATATGACATTTCTCTATCATCGTTTCTTCTAAAATCAACTTCTGACATTTCATCGGTAACGTTTTCCTGACTTTGCTCATTTTCCACATTTGTTTCATTTTGCTCTTCTTCTCCCTCAGCATACTAAAATTTATATTCTGAATATTCTCCTGCTACATCTACACGTCTCAATTAACTAGAAGTTCTCTCTGTACCTGACTCATAGTTACTAAACTTCTAGCTCATGTCCTTGTATATTTCGGCGTGCCATAACAGTAACTCTAAGCTTCAACACTCTTAACACTTGAATGAAAACCACGGATCTTATATTAAACTGCTCATATCCCACGTACACACTATGATTCAATGTTCTCAAATCACAACACATGTAAAGGACACAAGAAACAATAAGAGTCCCCTCCAAAAGATCCACGATGGTCTTCAGGTGGACAACGATGGACATGTGCCAGCCTTAACTTACTGAAATAAACGCATGGAGTGGTTATGCATCGGCAGTTTAAAATAATTTATTTTCGTTAATTTAATGATTATTGAGATAGAAAACACAAATCACTTAAAGTTTAAATTGCAAAAAAATCTCCAGATATTGCTGTGAAGTCAGAAGTTCGCAAGTAAATGTATCCTGAGTAGAATTACCAAATTGTAAGCTGTTCGTTTTAGGATTTATGGCAGTGATCGTTTAAAAGTGTGAATCTTTATTTGGATATACTAGAATGACCCTTTATGTATGAGATGTTTAAATCATTAACTTATCAAAACAATGATCAAAGAAATCGGTACCTACAAAATTTAACAAAGATCTCAGTTAACTCAGTTTATTACATGAAAACGCGGAAGAAGTTGTTTGACAATAATTGACAATAACAAGGCAATGTCGTGGCAAAACCTGGACACGCGATCGGGGATGTGATTCAAATGAACGCGTCTTTGGAAAAAAACATTAACATTCGCGGACGCTACATCGTGATTGCTGAAGGTTAGTGTAAAACAATAGAGGACACTACCAAACAGTATGCGTTTGCATCTGCGATCGGAGTTGAAAGCATATTGACCTCTAACTGCAAGAAAGTCTGCAAAATGGAGACCGGAGTTACTGAACTTGTTAAAAATGACTCCACTTACCCCACATTTCATCTCGTAAGTTACGGCTGGATCTCAGCATACTCATACTCAGCAAGAAGTGGCTGAAGCGGCTGCAAAATCAATCGTTGGCTCTGTACCAAAAACTTGCGTCTGAGTTCAGCTTCGCTGGGTGAGAGCCTCTCGCTGCCAAAGTGAAATCCGCCCACACTGTTCTCTGCGTTTTTCTAGCGTCACGGAATTCTTATTTCTGAACGATAAATATTGCGAGCGCCACGAGTAAGAAATTGTCTAAAAAGGTACTGTTCTTCCTCCCTTACTCTCATTTCAGGTGGTTAGGCAGTTACAAAATTAGTTATATTTGGTGCTGCAAAATTGTCCCCTACTCTCTCCCCCTCTCTGTCTGCGTTTGTGTGTCAAAGTACAGCTGTTCTTCCTACTCCCACTTCTAAATTATTTAGGTTAAACAGTGGCAGCTGTTTTTACATTCGTTAAACATTCTCTCTTGGAGGACCTAAGCACAGTGGTGGTGTCTCACAATCGTCAAATGCGCCACAAACTTACAAACTTTTCTGTGTCGGTTCTACTCTCTAAGATAGTACCTTAACGGCCTATGTATTTCGGCGAATTCTCATTGCTTGTCGGACCTCGCACGACAGGTCTTCCAGGAGTCTGCCAAAATAGCATGCGTCCTCAGACCACACAGAGCTCGCTAAAAACAGTCTCCATTGTCCTCGCGCAATCTAGAGTAGTATTAGATTACTTTAGAGAGAATTTGGAGAATATTTTTAATACTTGTCGTGATCGTTTCGTTGCAATAGGGGGTGACTTCAACTTGCCGGGTGTAGACAGGGAGAATCATGCTACCGACATGTGAATGTCTAGTGCGAAAATTACTTCGAACAAATAACTAGAGAACAGTGTCGTGAAGGTAATTCTTAGACCTTCTGGCAACAAACATACCTGAAATTATTGAATCAGTTAACGAAGAGGTAGGTATCAGTGATCATAAGGTCGTGATAGCAACTGTGACTACGGGTATTATAAGGAATGTTAAGAAAGGTAGGAAAATATTTTTGCTTAGCAAGAATGACAAGATACAAATTGCAGAATATCTGAGTGGTAAACATCAAATACCTAGTCCTGAGGACGAAGATATGAAGCACAAATGGAAAAAATTCAAAACCGTCATTCAATACGCTTTACAAAAATACATTCCGAGCAAAGTCTTAAGAGATGGGAAGAATCCACCACGATTTAATAGCCATGTTAGAAAACTATTACGTAAACGAAGAGAGCTTCATCATAGATTCAAGAGAAGTCAAAACCTAGCTGACAAACAAAAGCTGAACGAAATGAAAATGCGTGTAAGGAGAGAGCTTTACTTTGAAAGCAAAATTTTATAAGACGATATGACTAAAAATCGTAAGAAGTTGGTCTTTCGTAAAACCAGTAAGTGGTTCGAAATCATCTGTCAGTGACTCTTTGACCATACTGACACCAAAACGGAAGGTAACAGAGAGAAAGCCTAAATACTGAACTCGGTCATCCGAAACTGTTTCACGGCTGAAGATCGTAATACAGTCCCTTCTTTCAATCACCGTACGACTGTCTAAGTGGCAGATATTGAGATAACCGATCACGGAATAGAAAAGCAACTATAATCGCTTAGTATTGGAAAGGGGTCAGGACCAGATGAGATATCTGTAAGATTCTACAAAGATCATGAGAAATAACTTGCTCCCTTCCAACAGCAGTTTATCGTTGTTCGCTGGAACAACGAAGGGTATGTAGTGAAAGGAAAAAAGCGCAAGTCATTTCCGTTTTCAAGAAGAGCCGTGGAACAGATGCACATAATTATAAGACTGCGTCACTGACGTCAGTCTGTTGTAGAATCATAGAACATATTTTATGCTCAAGAATTATGAGGTTCTTAGAGAAGGATAATCTCTTCTACAAAAATCAACATGGATTCCGCAAACAGAGTTCCTACGAAACTCAGCTGGCTCTATTCCTCCACGAGATACTCAGTGCCGTAGACAATGGTGCTCAAGTTGATGCCGTGTTCTTTGACTTCAGGAAGGCATTTGACACCGTCCCGCACTGCCGTTTAATGAAAAAAAGAAAAAAAAGAGCTTATCGAGTATCGGAGCAGATTTGCGACTGGATTCAAGACTTCCTTGCAGACAGAACCCAACTCGCCGCTCTTTACGGAACAAAATCGACAGATGTAAAGGTAATTTCCGATGTACAACAAGGAAATGTGATAGGACCGTTATTGTTTATAGCGTATATAAATGATCTAGTAGAAAGCGTCGGCTGCTGTCTAAGGCTGTTCGCAGATGATGCGGTTGTCTGTAACAAAGTAGCAACGCCAGATGACAGTATCAGTTTTCTAAATGACCTACAGAGGATTGATGAATGGGCTCTGACAATTGACCCTGAACGTAAATAAATCTAACATATTGCTCATACACAGGCAATGAAATCCACTGCTGTACAACTACATTATTGATGACAAAATACTGGAAACACTATCTACAGCAAAATATCTAGCAGTAAATATCGAGAGCAGCCTTAGGTAGAATGACTGTACAAACAGAAATAGTTGTAAAACCAGATGGCAGACTGAGATTCATAGGAAGACTCTTAAGAAAATGTAACTCATCCATGAAAGAAGTGGACTACATGGCGCTTCGTCGACCGATTCTCGAGTATTGTTCATCAATCTGAAACCCTTACCGGGTAGAACCGATAGAAGAGATAGAAAAAATCCAACAAAGAGCGCGAGTTTATTCGCGAGATAGTTCGGTCGGAGGGAGGGCGTTACAGAGATGCTCAAAAAACTCCAGTGGCAGACGTTACAAGAGAGGCGCTGTGCATAACGAATATGTTTATAGTTGGAATTTCAAGAGAGTACTTTTCGGCGAGGGTCGGGCTATATACACAATATGTTATATTTAAAGCTAAAATTTATGAAACGAAATTACTTTATTTTCGTTGTTACGATCGATATGTAGTAGCTCTGAATGTACAGTTAAAATTGTTTTTTAGAAACATTTGAAATTACGAAATATTTGGTACACTTAAAATTTCTATTATTAATTACGCAATCTAGTACCGTTTATTATGTTTATTTCTGGATTCATTTATGAAATAATAATTGAACTTAATAGAAACTCATTTGTCAAAAAAAAATTGTAGACACTTTGGAATAGTGTTGTTACCGCAGACTGAAGTAGTAGTAACATGCCTCTGATGTGCTCGGAAGTATTTCTGTATTATGGGCGAACAATGTAATTTCGGCTTCGTTAATGTGAAAGTTCAAAAGACTGTGATATAGTAAAATGTAACATAAGAAATCAACGTAAAAAAATTCTGCAACGACATTCTTCAAAATCATTTAGATCAATTGAACCGTGAGAACCTAAAAGGTGAGAATTTCAGCTACAAGAGTCAGACCCCTTTTAATGAAGGACTGGAACCAACTGTGCAAGAAAAGATACGTAAACTAAAAAGTTTATTGTGATCTTACTCCTGTCAAATCTTCAGAAAAAACTCTACCTCAGTGGAAAGTAAGAGCAACTGAGAAAGAGGGAGATTTCAACCGTCAAGAACCGCAGTGACTTCAGCGCAATTATGGACTTTGAAGAAAAGTATCATTTCGAGTCACTGCGTATTCCTTTCTGTTATCTTCTGTACTGTAGTTACTGTGTTGTAATGCACAAGACTTTTCCACGTGTAGTCCACGCTTCGTTGAGGTTTGTTGCTTAGCAGTTAGACATCACGCGAAACTTACTTTTGTTCTTAAGTTTGCACTCCAGTGTGTATGTCCCGAATCTCTTGTCGAGTCTTCTGTGAGACCTTTTCTACTCCTGCAGGTTCGTGCGTTTGCCTAGACGTATGAAATGTACAATTCTGTTCATCTTGCCGCATTTTGTGTCTAATTTTTGTATGTTTAATTTTGAGGCCTGGTCGTCTGCCAAAGCTAGGTTTGATATTTCTATGTTGCTCAGGGATTGTCCTAGTCGTGATGGTTTCAATTTTCTTGGATTTTCAGTTCTTTTTTCCCATTTTCTCATTACGACGACCAATAGTGGAGATCATGAATAGATTTCATCCATGAATTTAGCTTTCGATGGTGTGTCAGCCAATGTATAGCTTATTAGTCGTAGTGGTTTTGGGTTGAACCCCTGTTCTTCTAAGATGCTGAACAAGGATTGTCGGTCAATAGAATCGTATGTATGCTTTCTTAAAACGTATGAAAGTGCATTCCACATACATCTCGCGAAATGACCACGGCAAGAAAATTCGAGAAATTAGAGCTTATAAAAAGGCTTACCGACAAGAATTCTTCCAAAACGCCATTCGTGAGTGGAACACGGAAGGGGTTAGTGGTACCCTCCGCCACACACCGTCAAGTGGCTTGCTGAGTATCAATGTTCTGCTGTGTGACCTTCAATGTGTCCAGCACCAAGTCTGCTTTCCTTAAAGCACGATTCATTCTGATCACCCGGGGAGAGGGGAAATGGGGAGGGGGGGGGGAGTTGTGTGGGTTGGGGAGGGGGGGAGGAAAACCATTTTTAAACAAGTCCTTTGTTTTTATATTTAATAAAACTATGAATCTATGGTCCACATCTCCTCCTAAACCACTGGATAGTTTTTAACCAAACTCGGTACACGTGTTACATACTATATGGAAAGAAATACTGCGGGGGTAAGAAGCACCAACTTTCTGTTGGGGTGGTGATGACATCGTGGAAAGAGAAGGGGGGAGGAGGAGATGGACTGACAGAGGGGGAAGGAGCAGATGGACTAACAGAAGATCGGAATAAATACATAACTGAGCAACACCACATACTCAGATGATATATAATGATAGTTTGCCTACAGTGCGCAAAAAAGATATACACCATGATCAACACACATGTCCCCTGAACGGAGATAAGAAAACAGGCCTCAAATAAACATAGAAATTCTTGGCAAAATTAGAGACAGGGATGGCCGAGATTCCCAAAGAGACATAGATAGCCAAAGTACGCAAAGATGACCTAAAATTTTATTATGTGGTTTCAACGCACACACTGGCAGGGAAGAAAGTCACCCGAGGACTATGGGATGGTTACTCCTGCACAAATATACCAACAAAAATCGCCTGAGATTCATCAGACAACGCCTGCATAACAAACTGACAATTATATGAACATCCCTCAGGATATTCCCACAGAAACAGAAAACACTAAGGTCATCTATACAGTAGATGGGAGAATTCAAAATAAACCATGTAGCGATTTCCTACCCAGCCCATAAGAAGATTCTTGACGTTCAAGTCCGCATAGGTGTGAATGCTGATTCAGACTACAACCTAACCTGAATCAGAATCAAATTTACACCAAAGAAATTCCTTCAGAAAGGAACACATCTACAGATATTGGACACGAAATAGATTCAACATAAAGCAGGAATGAGAAAGACAACAAGGAAACACATCAGAAGAATTTTATACACTGATGACGCAAGACAGCAAAATAACTGATACTACGGAAGTGAACGTTAAAAACAATGGTGGGATTCTGAATGTGAAAATGCTGTAGAGAGATGCAAACAAATTTTTCAGGAATGTAGCAGTAAAATATCACCAGAAAGCCTATGTCGTTTTAACAAGTCAGAAAACAGGCTGCAAAACTTAACACGCAAACCAAGAGAAATTACATGAAGGAGAAACTAGATACTGTAGACGATAGCTTCCGCAACCACAACAAGAGAGGCTTCTACAGGACTTTCGCGTGGAAGATCCGTGGCTACACAACTGAAAACTTATTCTTACGTGGCAGGTTTTGTGTTAAACTCTCACGCAACATATTGCAGAATCTTATATGCACAGCCCCTTGATTTATGCAGTCACTCTCTTACGCTGCTTCACAGTCACAGATCAAATTTAGTACTACCAGTGATTATCCTGTTGATTGCCTTATTTTATCTTCTTAGTACAGTGAAGGAACTGCAGAACTAAGAGCCTACGAGCTGGCTAGCAAAAGACCAGACTCCTCTTAAAAGCAACAGGTTTGACCATTAAAATGTTCAGAGTCCAAGGCTGGGTCTCAGCCCAAGTAACAGACACGACATTCAGTTCCCCCAATCCAGCATTGCAGGCGATCGATGAGACAGCTGTTTCCAAAAGAAAAATACAGCACTTTTTTAAGAAGTCTTTTTGAAAGATATAGAATCTAGCCAGGTATTGCTTTCCAAAGCCCAGCCCGAGAACCGCCATTTGCTCAAGCGGCCATGCTGTGGAATAACGTTCTGTGTAAGTTACAGTAATAAGCGTTGTTACTGTTTCATAGCGTTGTTTTCCGGAGAGCACATGCTTCTTCATATGTGGTTAAGTGGGAGCTCTCTTATTTGTCAGCTTCAGAATCGTATCATTTGGTCGTAGAAGCCTCCTGGCTTTCTCACGCCACCACACTATTGGTTAATAATAACGAACTCTGCAAGAGTAGGAGTTTGTGTAACCTTACTACTAAAATTTTGCTAGACGAAACTCACAATGTCTGTTTCTATTGGTTGGCGAGATTCCTGCACTGATAGAAACAGAAAAGTCTCAGAGCAGTAAGACAGAGCGTACATGCTACTGAGAGATCACGGAATTGTTGTGTCTTGCTGTCGGATGACTGACGAGATGGGCCTTGCTGTCGTACAGAAGGACGTCTCCACCTGAGTACTGAGAACAGAGAGGAAGCTGAGAGCAGTCTCCAGCTGGTAACGCCACTGTCGTCTGCATTCACGCTACGAGTTTGATACGATGCGCCAGCGTCGCAAGCACCGATGTGACGGGGACACGAAGTTCGTTCACTCCCTGCAGGAGCCAGTTGTACAGTTTTAATGTTTCGCAGCCAGCTAGTTGCTCTCGTTACGTACTTTGGTGAGCATTCTGGTGTTTGTACCTATTGTTCCTCGTTCTTTATGCAATCAGCTAATCATTCTTGCAGTCATTGTTAGTATCCGTGCAATATTCTCATAATTATTCTTTTATTGTATTTATTTATTTAATTTGTGACGCGTTTCACTCTCACAGGAGCATCATCAGACATTTGGAGGAAAAAGAAGTTTCTTCAGTACAAATTTATGAGCCAGGAATCAGCTATGAAACTACATTGTCATTTAAAGAAAGCAACTGGGAAACCACGACCTGTGTTGTGAAAAGAGCATAACCAAGGTCAAATTCACCGAGTAAAAACACTCGAGGACCACTGGCAAGTGCACAGAAAGTTCCGCAATCACTAGAAATGGCACGTCATCGAGTAAAATTTACAGGACACATCCATCGGGTAAAATTATGACTTATGCATGTTTATTTGTATTATCACTTAAACATTATGTGTTCACACTACTCAAAAAAAAAATAAATAAATAAAAATAAATAAATAAATAAATAAATAAATAAAAATAAAATAAATGCATACTGTACGCACAGAACGCAATGTTTAAGCGTTAATATAAACAAATGTGATTAAGTGATAAATCGATATTTCGTTATGTTTCCTTTCAAATTGTTACCTAATAACTGTACTGCCTCACTCCTAATTCAATTCCTCAAGCAGGAGTGAATGAGGTAAACATCAGAACTGAAACCGTCATAGAATGGAAATGGTACGTTACCGGATATGTGTTCCTATTCCAAATAACATGTACGCACTCTTCTCTGCAAGTCATAGAAGTTTGTAACGGGAATTTCCGAACACACTGTAAACTTCTGGCAGCTAGAAATGTAATAGCACGACTAATTATCAAGCTTGTAAGAAAAAGTGATGGCTTGTATCCTTCGTATACATTCTAACAATACGAAGTTTCTGTAAAAGTGGTAAAGAAATAAGCCAGTTACCTAGGATGAAAAAAATTTGCTAACACAAAAAGTAGCATTCACAGACTTCTTCTCAAGGGGGGAGGGCAACTGTTCAGCTGCCAGTGTTAATGTTCGAGAAATCAAAAACAATTTTGCCTCTGCTGGTCACATCGAGACTTCCAGTGACAAAGATATATCATGTTCGCTGTAAGCACGAGGCTGCTAGCAACTCGTAACCCAGCAATCTTGCAGGCTTGGGAACGCTGAGCAAGGGAATTCAAGCTGGGGTTTCTCATTCCCCGAAAGAAGAAATGAAAAAGTCATCTCAGGCCCAACAAACGTCGTACCGGCGACAACTGTTTATATTATTTGCGCTAATAACGGCAAGGAACCGTTCCTCGCGGCGTTGCATGAAAGGAGATGAGCACACTTCGGCTAGTTCTGCGATGCGCCACACGGGATTGCTCATCTGTACCCACCTCAGAGGAACATGGAGAAGAGAGTTTGGAGCCTATAAAAATGTTCAAATGTGTGTGAATTTCTAAGAGGCCAAACTGCTGAGGTCATCGGTCCTTAGACTTACACACTACTTAAACTAACTTATGCTAGGAACAACACACACACCCATGCCCGAGGGAGGACTCAAACCTTCGGCGGGAGGGGCCGCTCAATGCGTGATATGGCGCCTCTAACCGCGCGGCCACTCCGCGTGTGCCTATAAAACCACACTTTATTTTCGAAAAGACATTTCTCTCAGCATCAGTCAAAGGTGTATCGAATTTCTGACGGTCGATTTCCACCAGTGACGCTGAACTTAGCATTTTCACGTCTCGCCTCACTGTAGTTAACACTGACAGTACTGTGCATCTGGTTGGTTGGTTTGTGGAGGTTGAACGGACTAGAGTACAAAGGCCTTCGGTCCCTATTGTACATCTCCTAGGACTTGAATTAGGACTTGAATTTTTGAGCAGTTCCTCTGCTAACTAATGAACTTCATTGTTGGTTCCTTGGGAGTTTGCTTTTCCAAAGATTTCTTTCATTTAGCGAAGTTCAATACAGCTATCTCTATCATAGGACACATAGCCACCTCAGTTTTCATCTTTAACCTTACAGCCAACGGTTAAAGGGACACACTGACCTTCCAGTTACAACAACTGCAAAGGACTTGGATGAGCGGTTTAACGGAATCGATAGTTTTTTAAAAGCACGTTATAAGACGAATCTCAACAAAAATAAACAAGGTAATGGAGTATAGTGAAATTAGGAAATGAGACACCAATAGTAACGAATGAATTTTGCTATTTGTACAGAAAAATAACTTTATATGTCCAATGTAGAGAGGATGAAATGCAGACCAACAACAGCAAGAAAAGTATTTTAGCAACCTGCACCCTAAACAGTTCAGACAAGAAAAGAAGTTTTCGAATTGTGGTGTGACAGAAGAATGTTCAAGATTAGATGGGTAGATAAAATAATTAATGAAGAGGAACTGAAACGAATTGGGCAGAAAAGAAGTTTCTGGTGTAAATTGTCTAAAAGAAGGGGTTAGTTGATGGGACGCCTACTGAGACATCAAGACATCGTCAATTTAGTAATGCTGAGAAGTGTAGGGGCCAAAACTTGTAGAAGGGTACCGTGGCTCGAATACAGTAAGGAGGGTTAATTGATGCAGGTTGCTGTAGTTGAGCACAGATGGAGAAAACTGCACGGTATATACTACAATGGAGAGCTACATCAAACCAGACCTCAGGCTGGACATAACAACAACGACGTCATGGATATTATTATCAGAAACCAAGTCCCTGTACACTACTGAAGTCATGAATGGCTGAAAGAATCCTCGGCGATGGTGCGTCTGGTGATGAGTGAAGGGTTTTGGCGTGTGGTGCCCGGAACTGGAACGTAATCCTGTCACACAGTGTCATTAGGTAGTAGGACTACTGGCTGGTAGACCCCACACATGTGTAATCCTGTTGGGCCTACCCGAAAGATTTCCTCTATGGAAGTCTCTTTGTGGTGTAGGCGCCACTGCAGAATTTGATGTCCTTGATTGTGGCGACGCAGCTGGGCTAGTCATCTGCTGGTGACTGACAGTGCTGTCAAAAGGATATTCTTCAGTGATATTGTTGTAAGTTATGTGGTCGTGGTTACTGTGGCTGGGGGGCAGGGGGGGGGGGGGGGGGACCATGGCCTGCTGTGGACCTGGTGAGTCCGCAGGGCGCCCTTGCTGGTGACTGTGGTGTACTTCTTCTAGCCATGGCTGGATTACAATAGGGTCAGAGATCAAGCCATTCATCTGTCAAGAATGGCTGGGTGCTGAACACGAAATGAGAGGTACATCTGTTGTGTGAGGGAGTGTATGGGGGTGAGGGGCACGCGATCTGTAGTAAAGTTTCTGGTTGTCTTCCGTGTAATATATCTGCTGAGATCCTGTTATCTGGTATATTATAGGGAATAGGTTCAATGCTTCTTCTGTTTGTGTTTCTCTCACTGATTGACCCATTTGAGGCTTGAACGTTCTCATCAGTCTCTCTGTTTCTCTATTACTCAGTGGGAGGAACGGTGTTAAAAGTACATATTCAGTACCATTATTGGTACAGAACTCTTTGAAATGATTTGATGCAATCTTTGGTGTGCTGTCTATAATGATCAAAGTAAGATTGACTTGGATTATGATGTCCTTAGTGGTAGAATGCATGTTAACAGAGTGCAGTAAATTAGGAAATGTGGCTATCACGACTAATCATGTGGGTTTTTAAAATGGCTACGTGACGTCCATATGTAAGTGTTTCCAGAGATGTCTAGGTATGGGATATGAGCAAATTTTGTTGGTGGTGATAGCTGATGGTGTGTGCGTTTAGAATATGTGTTTAAAACCTTTTCCATGAATTTTGCACATATAAGCGAACAAAGATGTTACCTAGCCCCCTGTTTCATCCAGGTCTCTATGTGATAGTGATGAGATGCATTGTTGCAGTTCTTCTGTAATGACAACAGAATGATGTTGTAGATTTGGTGACATTATCAACACTGCATTAATTAATATAGTGTTGCTGTGCAAAGAATGACCAAAGTGCTGGCTCCACAGGTTCATGTCGGGTCGCTCTTAACACAACGTTCCAGCCACTGTCACTCAGATATGATATTTTATGAAGTCCAGAGCCACTTTCTAATGAGCTACGGCAAAGTTCTCTATTGCTTCTTGCAGTTCTGAGTCTAATTTGAAATGTACAGTCTCTTTTTTTGTCACAAGCTCGAACATGTCTTTTTGGAAGTCTAAATAAAGCTTCAGCATTAAGATACCATCTATAGTACCTTTGCATAGGGAGCAATCCGTTTGGAGGAGTTTGGGAATCATTTATTAGTAACAGTGAATTGTAAAATTTTCTGTTCCTTCTCTCGTCCTGGAAGCTGTGCATGTTCATTGGATTGGTCCTCTGACTCCAGCTCTGGAAGATGCCTATGTTGCTGGCAAAGCCTAGTTTTCACATCTGGATACTGCTCACATGGAACGCTATAAAGCATTACCTGTAGCAAGCCAGCGATAGAAAACATGGAGGAGGTCACGCGGGGTTCCAGAGAATGCTGCTAGAGCGTGCATTCCAGAACTGTTTCGCTCTTTGTGCCTTCAGCCTCCACCTGACAACATGCAACCTTCCCTCACTTCTCTATAATTCGGTCAATAGGGTTCCTCCAAGGCGCTGGCAGCCTGAACACCTTTCTTAGTCGCGCCCTATGGACCACATATCCTGAATTACAAAATGTTATCTAGTTAGCAAATAGTCCGGTTCTTGTTTGAAAGTACCCCTTGGATGCTCACACCTAAGTTCACAATCGCCCAATTGAACACATTATTGCGTGGTTCGAATATGTCTTTTAATGACATGCATTGCATTACAAAAAGACTGTTGCTATAGAAATGTGTATGGAACTTCTTGATTACATATTCCATAGCCTGTGTCTCTTTTTTATTTTGTGAGTAATTAGACGATGATATGCTGAGCATCTTAAATGCAAACGCCAATTGTCATTCGGTGGTGTGCATATTACATTGTGAAAGTACTGTGCCTATTCCATATTGTGAGGTACCTGAAGCCTCTACCAGGTACACAATTGGCTAAACTATGCACTCAGTGCACCTTGCTCTCAGTAGTTTGGAAACATTGATTATATGCTGAAGCACATTCAAAGTTTACATTTTTGTGTCCAATTGTTGCACATGCTAGGTCTGGTGCAAACAGCAAAAGCTCACTGCAAAGGTGATCTAAGGTCTCGAAAGATATATCGTTTGAATAAAGGTTACTGTGCTTCAGTACCAAACATACATCGAATCAGATGGTGCTTTGTCAAGAAGCTTTATTTCTGAAATGTCTCCATACTGTTTAACGTGACTGCCACTTCGGTATCTAAAATTTTACGTATTTCTGATTTATGATGAGCGTTACTGAAAATTTTCAGAGGTTACTTATTCCTGAATGGCACTGCAAGCGAAGTACGTTCATTTTCATGTGCTACTGATCAGACAATTAAACGTTTACTGCTTTATTTACTACAGCAGGCACTTGTTATGTGGCAACTTTTGCAACAGTGATTCCACGCAGACGCGACAAATGAGCAGGTTTGCGTAGAATCACTTCTGAAACAGTCTAGACATAATGAAAGTGCTTATTTATATCCAGGGTCTTGTACATGCCTCTGAGTTTGCTGGTGTCGAGTTGATTGTGTTGTTATATTGTGACTGGACAGACTTTTTTCCTAATGCAGCTTAGGCTGGCTTGGAAGCAGCAATAAATGCCGTCGATTACTATGCTGCGTAATTTTTAACAAAACTTCGCAGGATTATGACGATAGCGATGCTTGGCCGGTTTCTGCTGAATTTACTACTGCAGTTTCAGTTTGTTTTTACGACTAGGTATGTCATGCTTTTGGCACCTCTATTTCTTACGGTATTTTCGGAAGTTCTTCCAATGATGAGCCTATTACCTTTATCGTCTCACATTAAACTTCCTGCTCACTACTACACTACTACATCACGTACTTATGAGTCAACTCACGATAGGTGACAGTTCTGACTTGTAACATTATATCTGAGTAGTTGGCCTGTGCAGACGTGCCACGCACACATTATGTGGCTGCTCTGGCTGCTTTCATGGAATTTCTGTCAGGGTGCTGTTAAAACTGTCTTTCTCAGAAAATAAAAGTAATATATTGCAGATTTTTTGGCATGTTAACAAAAATGAGTCTGATAACAGGACAGGATTCCTAAGCCACTGATACATTTCAGTATCAGACCACAAGAGAAAAAATGCATAGCGATTCCAAGATTCCTTTCGTTCAAATGCTTCAAAGTGCTAATTTAATAACTTTGTTTGATTACAAATCCTCTTTTGTTGTCTGGAGTAACAGAAATACTGGAGGCGGCGACACCCATGATGTGAACTGTGGTTGCGGTGTTACTGTGGCCTCTGGTGCTTGTTTCTGCTGAAGTAGTAACTGGAAGAATAGTTCTTGTCATGGTCCCTATAGTTTAAAGTAACCTGTAACGGCAGCTTCACGTCTTTAGTATACACTACAGAGGGTGTCCCATCTCCTCGTCGACTTTTTATAGTATGCTGACATTTATTGATTAATAAACGTTACTACACTTCTTTGAAAGAACAGTTTTACAAGTCCCAGACCTAATTGTGTGAGCAGGTTGTGATTCACTCCATCTAGGTATCAAAGAGCAAGGAGAAAGCTAAAGTATAAAATCAGTAAGCACAATAACAAGTTTTATAAGATTACAGGTGACATCGGTGGTACACTGGGGTTGACAGCAAGACGAGCAGACTATGGAGTACCTGAAGCACTTAGTGTCTGCAAAGGTAAAGAAACGGCGGTTTTCGTTCAGCGCCAGCACTATATCCTGGTGTCAGTGACGGGCCCACATCATGCAGGACAACTCACAGGAATTGCACTGCCGTCGTCTTCGGCGTTGGAGCGCCCTCTCGAGCAAAGCACCCTCCAGCTCTAATAGCATCTCTGGTCCTCCAAGGTTGGCTCTAAGCGCTATGGCACTTAACATCTGAGGTCATCAGTCCCCTAGACTTAGAACTACTTAAACCTAACTAACCTAAGGACATCACACACATCCATGCCCGAGGCAGGATTCGAACCTGCGACCGTGGCAGCAGCGCGGCTCCGGACTGAAGCGCCTAGAACCGTTCGGCCACAGCGGCCGGCAAGGATAGCATTATCGGACATCAGACATATGAAGGATAGAAGCGAGGTCGGTATCTCTATCAGTGTTATAGGGAATATAGACTAGGGTGTTTGGGAAGCGCGTCCACTATGATTAATGGGAGCAATGGAAGTAGGGGGCGCGAGAAAACTGGACAGCCAATTCTTGGAAGTCCAGCCGTCGTCCAGAACGCCTGTGAACAACGTGTTTGCGACTTTCGATGCTGCCTTTATGATATAATTCTCTTGAACTCACCTCGCTTTCCATAAATCTGAAATCGATTGCTGTGCGACCGATCGATCTATTTCAAGTCGATTGCTGCAGATGCAAACTGTGTTGTTCGTCATAATCTAAATTCTGCGTAATAAAAGTTGTTTCTGATATAACATAGAAGACATTTTCCACCCAACCCCCCCTCAAACCGTGGAGTCCATTCTACAGTGTGTACTCTGGTGCTACTTCATCGCTTGTGGTACTGGCCAGAGGACGGCTGACAGTGTCTGGTCCTACTGATTATGTAGCAGCTAAACTGCCACTCTACAGCGACAGGATTTATATACACCTATAAAGCTTGGTAATACACCCATCACTGGAAGAAATTCAGAAAATAGCGCAAGCGTTCGAGGTACTAAAAGCATTACGCAAATATTCGCATTCTCCAGGGCTTCACTTACTTGGATTTCATTCTTTTGGCTTCTCTGTTGCGAAATGAATGGGAAGATGGCGCACCGATGAGTTCTAATCTATTCCTCTGACGTAAGTCTGGAAAAATGGAAATGATTAACTGAAGAACATTGCCAAACACAATGCTTCTAGGTCCTCCAACAATGATGAATGTATGGGGGCGTTCAATAAGTATCGCGACACATTTCTTTTCGCGAGCGATTTCGCTCTGAAAAACACGGAATTTTTTTTAGTGTGGAATATTCCTGCTTGAGATCCTATAGTTTCACGGAGATCCGATAAGTGGCGACTCTATACGTTGCCTTCGAAATGACATTTGTAACAAACCTGTCTGGTCTCCCACGTGAAGGCCGGTCACACACAGCTGTGATTCCTGCAGCGTTGGAACGTGTGGACACTCTCATTCAAGGTGATCGACGGTTAATAATCGAACACCTCGCAGCTCAATTGGTCTCTGTCGGTAGTGCTGACACACTTGTCCACCAGTTGGAGTACTTCTCAAAGGTGTATGCCCGCTGGCTACTTTGCAGCCTAAGGAGCCATAAAGAGCAATGAAAGACCATCTGTGTGACTTCCATCGGTTTGGCCCAAATGAGGATGCACTCCGCGGGAAGCAGTACATTGCATCTCTGCATTAGTTACTGAACGCTGTGTCTGTAGAGAAAGTGATTTGCACCATGTCACTGGAAACAGTAATTGCTGTAAAATACCTAGCTGTAAGTATTTAGAGCGACTTAAAGTAAAATGACCACACATAACAATTAGTAGGAAGAGTAGATAACAAATTGAGTCTCATTAGGAGAATATTAGGAAAGCGTAATTCATCCATGAAACACTCGTTCGATCGATTCTTGAGTATTATTCATCAGTCAAAAGCTCCAACAAAGAACGGCAAGTTTCATCACAATATCGTTTACTCAGTGCGAGAGTGTTACAGAGATGCTCAGCAAACTGCATTGGCAGACGCTGCAAGAGAGGCGATATGCATCACAGAGAAGTTTTCTGTAGAAATTTAGAGAGCCTTCGTTCCAAAAAGAGTAGGGCAACGTATTATTTCCCCCCGCATGCATCCTGCGAACTGTCTACGACGAGAAAATTGGAGAAACTATAAGTCACACGGAGTTTTACCAACAGTCATTTTTCCTACACTCCATTCACGAATGGAACAGGAAAAGGGTGAAAAGTTAGCGGTACGTACAGCACCCTCCACCACACACCGTAATGTGGTTTGTAGGGTCTACACACAGATGCCGATGTACAGGGAACTCGACGTAAAGTCTGCAGCGTAGAGGTTTGTCGTGCTTCATGAGGGACCGAAAAAAAGGCTGTGTACATCCAATCGTATGGCTGCTGGGGTTTTTCCCTTGGTAGAAACTTTAATGGTATGCTACTGAACAACTGTGGACCACATTTTCAGTGTTCTCGGCCACTACATGCATATACTGTTCGGCCAGTTAGTTCATCTGAAACATGCTCCACTGGTGTCTCTGTAAAGACTCTAGACGTGGTAAGACCAACCTGTGTTCTTTTTTGTATAGTCAATAGAATGGTCGATGACACATGAGAAGAATAGATTTTAAGTACTGGGGGATGTCGTCTGAGTGATACTGTACCCAAACTGTTAGCATGTCGTCGCTGCTGAGAGAAGCAGTGAGTTGTTGTTCAGGTGACTATGCTGAGGGTGATGGGGGATTCTGCCGAGGATAATCTATATCTTGGAGTCTAACTGAGTTCGCGTTTTTTCCTCATGTGTGAAAATTAGAGCCCAGCCTGACAGCTATGCAAGTTTGTGCGTGTTATTGTGTGCTGACTTGTTGAGCTCCAGTGAATTTTGTAACTAGAGTCAGTAAGAAAGTTTAGCTGGGTTCATGATGAGCCAGGGTAGACAGAGAGACGTGAGGCAGTGATTGGATATCCAGTTGAGTGTTGAGTCCTCTCCCCCCTTCCCCTGTCCTTTCTCCCTAGGAGTTTGAGCTCGCTTTTAAGAGAAAGACAGGGTATAGGCGAAGTGTCCACTCAACGGCAGGTACACAGACACCTACGAATCGCAGTCCCGCAGTTTTTTTTTGCTTAATGTACCATACGCAATAAGTGACCCGGACCTCTATTCAAAGAAGTCGTATAAAGTATCGTGACGAGCACGTGTGTTAGTGCAGTATCTCGGCTTTTACAATATGTGAGATCTAGTCAAAATAAATTTCAAAAGAACTTCGTTTTTCGCTGTTGGGTCGCCTTCCTAGAACTCTGTGGAGGAGGCTGTCAGCCACAGAGACAGATCTCTGTGTTCTGTGAGAAACACTGGAGCTGCGCTGTATTCAGGAATTATTTTCTGTCTTTGTAAAAGAATGGGCCGACTTTTTGGTGCCGTTTTATGCGGTATCAACACACTCTCTTCTAAAAAATTCAAAAATTGTAAGAGAGATTCTGATTGGTTAATCTTAAAAAAAAAAAAAAACAGCAGAGGAGGGGTAGTCAGGAAGACAGTTTCCGAGGAAATCGGACATGGAGATTAGCATACTGGCTGAAGTGCAAGACTTAGCTGAAGATCATGACTGTAATAGAACTGTTTGAAAACTGCCTAAGTGGAAGTTACGTAATTGGTTAACACTTTAAAACTCTTGTTTGGTGAAGAATAGTTATTCTGTTAACAACAACAACATTGCCCAACATGTTCCAGAGCCGGTTTCATTGGTGCATGGAAATAGCATGAAGTTGTAATGAGAAGTCCGTTTTGGCAGAGAACATCTTGCTTGGTTGGTCCGGGCATTGTGAAGAGAGCACCTCAGGCGGGGATTCTGAAGAGAATACATCATCTGGAAATCTTAAAGGAGGTGCTAGCGATATACGAGTACTTCGCCCGCATATGTAGGGAACGGATGTTTTGGCAAACGGAAGCTGATGTGTTGCAGAATGCAACAGATCATGGTGCTCACAATTTTCCACGCTACTGAGCGCAGAATACGGTGAGAAATTGCAGCTTAGGCAAGCAGTATATGAGACTATCCGAACTTTTGTAGATGTATTGTTAGGATCAAGTAGATTCTGTGACTCTTATACTTTTCCGCAGTGATTTAAGGGTCATTTATGAATCAATCAGTGATGTTACTTGAATGTCGTAGTTTTTCATTCTTTTGGCGCAATCATGCAATCAATTGTCTTTCCGTAACTCGATTTGTAACCATCATCCTGATTGAGTCCCATTCACCTAAACTATCTAGTCTTTGCAGGTTAGTTAAATGTTACATTAGAACGAGTCTTCTCGATAATTGTTAGTTTTAGTGTTCTCTGAATTTTTCAAGATCGAATGGATCCTGTGATAACTTCTTGTTCATTTTTATGTTAATAGGGAACTTTATAACAAGTAGGGGTTTTCCTTTTATAGTTAGACTAGCTTGGTGCTTGCTGCTTCGCTAGCCTAGGCTTTATGGCCTGCGCAGTCTTTCGATTTTCTTTAATCGAATTTTTATGTTGTTCACAAATTGCAACATCTTCTAAATTTTTCACGCTAACTGACTCCGTAGAAGCATGGTCTTTTTCGAATGCCCTTCTGACCAAAAAGCGATCCTGGTAGCTGGAGTCGGAGGTCTCTGTTAATCCTGCCTTTTCAGTTCTTGTGGTGGTATTTCCATAAAAACTCTCATTCCGTAACACATATTTCTTTATAAGGCAAATACTAGTTTTCACAGATACAGCTTTAGATATGTTTTAACATAACACAATATTTTCATAAAAATTTTCATGCCCTATTACACCCTCTTATCGGTTGAATTTCTAAAAACCACTCTAACCGAGAAACGGAACACAAATTTTCAGGGATATAGTTTAAAATTGCTTTCGTAATAAAATGTTTCCATAAAAACTTTCATCACCTGTTTTGGCCCCTTAGGGGTTGAATTTCCAATTTTTATTTCTAACCGGGAAGCCAAATACAAATTGTCTTAGATTTAACTTTGTCTTCAAAATGAAATATTTTCATAAAAATTTTGAGAAGCTTTTTTTTAAAAATAAACTGTCACCTGCTGTTATATTGATTGAATATCCATAAATGCTGAAGTATGTATTTTTTTATTTCTGACCGAGAAACCAAATACCAATTTTCGTAAACCTAACTTACAAATTTCCTTAATAGCGACATAGTTAAAAAAAGATTTCATCCCCTACATCACCCTCTTGGGGATGGTAATTCGAACAATCGCTTACTAGACGATTAATGCGGTATAATGTCAACACCCTCTCCAAATTTCAAGTTTCCGTCTATAGCAGTTTGGGTAGGGCGATGATCAGTAAGTGAATCAGGCCCCATTTTACCTCTTTAGGGGATGAATTCCTAAAAATACTGAAATACGTAAGTTTTTATTTCTAACTGAGAAGCCAAATTCAAATGTTCATAAATTTAGGTTCAAAAATTATTTCATAATGATATATCTTCCTGAAACATTTCATCTTCTATTTCACCGCTTTAGGGACTGTATCTCCAAAAACATATTTGTTTTGGTTTGTAATTGAGAAGTCAAATACCAATTGTCATACATGTAAATTTAGAATCCTTTGACAGCTGTTTAATAATGATTTATTTTCAAATAAAAGTTTCACCCACTATTTCATCCCCATGAGGGTTAAATTTCCAAGGATGCTGAAACACGCATTTCTTTATTTGTGACAGAGAAACTAAATACCAGTTTTCGTAGTTCTAGCTTCACAATTATCTTAATAGCAACATATTTTCAAAAAACCTTTCATTCCCTATTTCACTTTCTTAGGGATGAATTTCCGAAAAATCCATCCTTAAGCGACGCCTATAGTATAAGTTCAACACAATCTCCAAATTATAATTTCGATCCTGAGCGGTTCGGGGTGGGCGGTTGTGAGTCAGTCAGTCAGTCTATCACTCGGTCATTCTATGTATTATATGTAGAATTGGTCCACCTGTTTATTACCTTTTGTGAGGTACAACACCAACTGTCACGTATGCTAGGGCCGCCATTGCATGTTAGTTATCTGCTGCGCTACAGTTGTATTAAAGCCTATGAACCCTTGGGGAGTCTTCTGACAATTGCCCTGTCCAATAGATGCAGATCTTTGTGGCATCCACAGTGGTATGTCAAAATCACAGTTGACCCCCCTTACACTTTGTCTTTTAAATAGTCAGTGGGCATAACTGAACACCTTTACTGCATACATGAACTCAAACGCAGATAAAGTTGAAGACAAGCATATGGATTTTGAATTTCTCTTTCACAAATGCGTGTCCTTTCGAAATATACCTGCGTCTTTTATCAAGCTTACTTTGTTGATACGAAATTTGTACTGGCACAGGGATGGATGAATTTACCATAATAGTTAATTTGGTATTAAGTTCTCTCAAGTTAACGGATTCTGCTAAGTTATCAATGACCTCCAGAAGTGTTTGTTGAGTATAGCTCGCATCTACTCAATACATGACCAAGATACATTACTTCGCTGCAGTCTGTACAGTTGACAGGTGTTGAACAATGTTTCAAAACTCTGCATACGTTGTTTCGTCGTGGTTCCGGTGAAAATAAAACAATCGAGGCAGCTGACGCAGTGAGGATCGACGTGAATAAGCCGTTATACGAATCGTTGAAAGTGGTTGGGGCACTCGCTGGTCCGATGGAAACTGTGCTCGAAACACAACATTGCTTTACTGGTCATGGTCTTATTGGAAGTAGTGGCAACTTACGCGGTGGAGCCGTTTCTGGATTGACAGTAGATACAACGCTGTCTTGTGGGGTACATGTCAATGTATTAGGTAAGAGATAATTTCCACGACTGATTTCCGTAAGTATTCCATGTAACGAAAGCGCTGTCAGTCCAATCCTCGCAGTTGCCTTTTATAGGCACCGAAAGATAGAGCTCCAGAAGAACTGCAGATGCTGTAGAAGGAATTATCAGAAAAAACAGGCACTGCACTCCTGATAGAACAAATGCCAAAAGTCAGAATACGTCTGGGCGTTCTCGTCAGAAGATAAAAGCCTGCTAGATTGGCAAAAATCAGCTTTTCATATCGCTACAGGGAACCGAAAAATCAAAAGATGTTTCTACAGATGTGTTATACGTAACGGAACATCATTAAGAAGTCAGAGAAATGGAGCGTCTACAAGATAGAGGCACTGACATTGTACAATCCCTTCAAGGGGAAATGTTTTAAACTTCACCAGGCAATTAGAGATAGTACTAATAAAATTTAGTAAAAGCAACTGGGTAAGATTTTTGTTGAATATATCAGTACTAATTTTATCTCGGGCGTCTGCAGCTCGTGGTCTTGCTGTAGCGTTCTCGCTTCCCGCGCACGGGGTCCCAGGTTCGATTCCCGGCGGGGTCAGGGATTTTCCCTGCCTCGAGATGAGTGGGTGTTGTTGTGTCGTCTTCATCATCATCATTCATCCCCATTACGGTTGGAAGAAGGCAATGGCAAACCACCTCCGCTAGGACCTTGCCTAGTACGCCGGTGCGAGTTTCCCGCATCGTCCACTACGTTCCTCGGCGTATGGGACCTCATCATCATCATTATCTCGGGCAATAATGATCGAAGGCATCTAGCGTTACTGACATCCATCTTAGTTTTTTTCCACAGGTACATGTCCAACAAAAGCAGAAAGACACATAGCAACATCGGTTCATAAGTAATATGAAAATCAAACTGTTTTCATGAAGCAAATGTTAGGCTAATAATAAAACATTTCCATTAACCAGTTAGTAAGGGAAAAAAGTGTTCCACAGAGTCATAAATGTTACTTCGTCACCCAGTTAAGAGGGAATTAATAGGACGAACAATGCGAAGTAGTTTACCGAGAGTGAAAATAGATGAGAACTCCCTCATGGTATTTAAGTTTAATAACACGAAGTGTGTAATTCACAATCATGATACTAGAAGTAGAAATAAGAATTTAAGGCCCTATCTAGACTTCAGAGTGGAACTTTATATTCTGGTGAAAAAGTCTTAAACAGGTTGTCAGCAGAGAATAGGCAGGAAATAGGAAAGCTCCAGATTTTCAAAATCAAAACAAGACAGTAGCTTATTAGCTACACCTTCTGTAATTTGTCCATGAATAAGCCATTTCTCCGTGATATCCTTACATGTAGGACTGCTAGTACAGCAAGTGAAGTTTTCTTCCCTGCACCTAGTTCCCATTTAACCGATCCACACAGACTTACTAACACAAGAATCACAATGCGACCTGTTAACAAGCCGCTCAACATCTGTATTACTCTGCGAAGGTCCAGTAAGAAGCACACAATTAACAGAGTGAAGAGAAGTCCGAGGTGTTATTGTAAGAGTACTTTAAGTTATCGACAGTGACACCACAGAGAGACTGTCTATCAAGTCCTCTTCTGACGTCATACAGGACACAGTGCGGATACAACAATAACTACATTTTTGTAAAGTTGCGTTATAAGTTGCGATTGATGGTGTATTTACCTCGGGCGCATACACTGCGTCTCTGCATCGTTCAGAGTGGGTTAGTACGCATTCTGTCTCACTCACGAGTGGCGAAGCGTTCAAAGTGCTGGACTCTAATATAATCCTACAACGAGAAGCATAGTTCCTGGAGTCACGACATGTATTGGGTGGAGTAAACAAAAGTGGCCCGGAGAACAGAGTTCCAGGGTACAAATAAACACAGCAGAGGAAAGGAGAAACAGTACTGATCATAGTAGATGTTGAAAGTGACCAGTTTCTGACGAACTGCAGCCACATTTTCTGGCGTCGGACACGTTTAGGAATGTTTTTTGACTTTTTGAAAACAGATCCTGTCTGGCGCCATTTTCAGAGTAAGCGTTGGCACGGCACTCTTTGCTAATACTTTGACACCATTAAATTTCTCAGCAAACAACTGACCACACAGCTTCCACGAATTTGTTGTCACGTAACTTTTCACAACGAACACCCGCTGCTCCACTATGAGAACCATCGTACCTTTGCACCGCTCCAATCACACTGACGCAGCCCACACAACGCTCTGAACTGGTGTGGATTATGTGGCGCGTACACGTGATGTGCGCATCAAGGGATGTGGTTATATGCTTAAATTCACGTCCAATCGATTCCACTCATCCGGGCCACTTTTATTTGCTCCATCCTGTGTTATGCACATATAAACCAGATGTTTAGCGGGATAATGCAGGATTTATACAACAAGAATGCCAAAATTACGTTTGTATATTTTCTTCTTGATGTAAACGTATCCAAGTGCGATTTTAACAAAGGGTAAGACAGGAAATTCATATCTTCAACCAAAGCGGATTACTGATTGATCGTAGGCTGGTAATATATCTTTTTTTCGTGGGCTCGCACTGATTCTAATCTGCAGCCTAAGTACTTTAGTATGTTGTGTTACATTTATGATTAAAATCTATAACTGATTATACGCAGTTGTACATTAAAATAGAAAATGATTAGCGTTTTGATACAACCACACAACAAAGGTAAGAGTAACTTTGTCTGGATTCCGTGTGTCAGAAAAGATTATGCAGCAGATATCTCATTCAGAAATCGCAATTGATGTTTTTCGTTTGTGCGATGATCACAAGTCGAAATTCGACAATGGCGGGATCGTAGACTATCGAAATTGCGGTTCATTGTTATACAATATTGTGACCCACATTGAACGAGATCCTACGACTGACATTTGAATACGAAATCGTTGGGTCCTGGAGGGCCGTACTTAACCCCAAGCAAAACCAAAACAGCCCGCGCGACCAACGGCACATAGGGGCGAGATACTCGTGTTGTTACCTCGTCCATGCGGAACGGAACAGCGACACTAAGTTCCTTGAGTCAGGGAACGAGCTTGTCTGCAGCAAGAAAAGTATCCGTGAGGACATTACGACAACGTCCGGACCACCGGCGACTGTCATCACGCTGATCTTTGGTGTGACGTCATAAATGCGTGACTGCGTGTGAGATCGCTCTCTAAGTTTTCATATATTTTTAGGTTTCAGATACATATTTTAACGGTTTTTGTGATAATATTTATTATATAAGTGACTTATTAGTGGTTTCTTCATTAACCTCTGCCTTTCTTGTGTTGTGACCTGATATTTGTGAGTGTTTCGTATCGAGCAACTTAACCTCTTACCTGTGTTTACATTCCGCGCTGACCAGTTGCAGCTGTAGTGGCACATCGAAAGATAAGTACTAATTAATTGTTTGTGTATTGTGGTTTATTTAGGACCTTTAGTAGTCTTCAGCCGGTGTTCTTGGTGTTTTCTGGTGAAATAATTTCAGAGGAAATTTTTGGGAACTGCTTTCAGTTTCGTTACTTTGTCATTAGATGTTTGGTTTTATTTCTGTGTTAGTCTTTTGTTGTATTCTCATTTGCTGTTGATTAATACTGCTAATAACAGTAGTTACTTCCCTTTTAGAGTAAGTTTGTGATTATTGTAGTCAGTTTTTAACATCTTCTTATTGTACTAGCGGAACTTAGAAAAAGTAGTTTTCTTGTTTCAATAACAGTAAAATTTTACCATGAGTGAGAAGTGTAGGCTTTGTCGTAGGTTCGTGAGTAGTGGATTGCGGTGTGAGACTTGTTCGAAGTTTTTTCATTGGGGGGAATGTAGTGGGGAAGCCAGTGGGCATTCTGGTGAGATCCTCTCCTGCAACTGCAGATTATGTAGCAAGAGTAAGTTGATAGAGGAGCAGGAGCGTAAGATCTGTGCCCTTCAGCTGCAGTTGAAAAACGCACAGGAGGAGCTAGATAGGATGAGGAGGGAGAAGGGGGTTGGGGAATGGGAGCTGGCTGTTGGCAAGATATCTGCTAGGAGAAGGAGATTTTCAGATAGTTTTAATATCTGTGTTAGCAATAGATATGACCAACTGTCAGAGTCTAGTGGAGAGGAATCTCTAGTAGATGTAGATGTAGGAAGTATGCAGCAGACCTCAGCAATTATGGTGGCTAGGACAGTTGCAAAGTCTAAGAGAAAGAAGAAGGTTCTGCTGCTAGGTAGTTCTCATGGCAGAGGTGTAGGCCAGAGTTGCAGGAAGTGCTGCGGAGTGAGTACCAGGTCACCAGCATTGTGAAGCCTAATGCAGGGATGGCTCAGGTGACTGTTAACATAGGGGGGTTATGTAGGGATTTTACTAAAGAGGATCAGGTAGTGATTGTGGGTGGGGCTGGTAATAGTATTGATAGGGATGGGGAGTATAACATAGATGGTGACCTGGAAAAGATAGCCACTCAGACTGGCAACACGAATGTGCATTTCGTGGAACTGTTTCAGCGTCACGATCGGCCTCATCTTAATACAGCCGTCAGGCGTAATAACATGAGACTTGGGGGTGCGCTGATGACAGAAAGCATGGGTCACATTTCAGTGGTGTCGGTGGAGTCTATCAGCAGGACGGGTTCCACTAGACATTGGCCTGCACCTCATCAGGTATGGGAAGGGGAGGTTGGCGAAGCTTATAGGTGACAGCATAGGTGGGGTTGGTGGGATCACTCATGGGAAAATTTCTGCAGTAGTGGGTGTTAGAGCTGCACCTTTATTAGATTGAAGTCAGCTGATAGGTATTCCTGCTTAAAGGAAGTCTCTCTGACAAGGGAATCACTTTTGACAAAGCTTAGGTATCCGAGTAATGAGGGAATTAGTATATTTCATCAAAATATACAAGGTATTAGAGATAAAGTTAGTGAACTGCTTATAGATGTTGACTCTGAAATTATTGGTATATCTGAACACTTCTTAAATAAGCAGATAATTCAGAGGCTTCCTTTACCAGGATACAGGTTGGCTGGAAGCTTTTCTAGGAGCTCTTTGCAGTGTGGGGGAGTAGCCATGTATGTGAAGAACGGTATCCCATTTGAGTCAATTGATGTTTCAAAGTACTGCACTTAAAAGGTGTTTGAATGTTGTGCAGGTGTGGTTAAATTTAGTGGAGTTAAACTTCTAACTGTCGTTATTTATAGATCCCCAGACTCCAGTTTCACAACATTTTTGCTAAAGCTAGAGGAGGTTCTTGGTTCACTTTATAGGAAATACAAAAAGTTAGTTTTATGTGGTGACTTCAATATTAATTGTATAAGTGATTGTGCAATGAAAAGGAGGGTGGTAGACCTCCTTAATTCACATAATCTTATGCAAACCGTATTCTTTCCAACGAGAGTGCAAGGGAACAGTAGAACAACCGTAGAAAACATTTTTGTTCATTCCTCACTACTAGAAGGGCATTCTGTTAGCAAAAAAGTGAATGGCCTTTCAGATCATGATGCACAAGTTTTAACTCTAGAAGATTTTTGTGCTGCAACACATGTTAAATATAGTTATCAACTTTTTAGGAAAGGCGATCCAGTTGCTGTAGAGACCTTTGTAAACCTTATGAAGGAGCAAGAGTGGCAAGATGTTTATAGTGCCGATACAGTAGACGATAAATATAATGCTTTCCTCAAGACTTTTCTCGTGCTCTTTGAAAGTTTCTTTCCGTTAGAACGTTCAAAACAGGGTACTAGCACAAATAGGCAGCCTGGGTGGCTGACTAGAGGGATAAGAATATCCTGTAGAACAAAGTGGCAATTATATCAAAACGTTAGAAACAGTCAAAATCTAAATGCAGCAGCCCATTACAAACAGTATTGTAACGTGCTTAAAAAAGTTATTAGGAAGGCAAAAAGTATGTGGTATGCAGATGGAATAGCTAAGTCTCAGGATAAAATTAAAACCATATGGTCAGTCGTAAAGGAGGTGGCTGGTCTACAGAGACAGGTCGAGAATATAGAATCAGTGTGTAGTGATAAGTCGCATGTATGTACAGTATTTAATTACCACTTTCTGAATATAGCAGGTGAACTAAATAGAAATCTAGTCCCAACAGGAAATCATATAGTGCTCGTAGGAAAAAGTGTTCCGAGACTCTTACCTGAAATGCTCCTCCATGATACTGACAAGAGGGAGATTGAGTTAATAATTAAATCACTAAAGACCAAGAACTCTCATGGATATGACGGGGTATCTAGCAGAATACTGAAGTAGTGTTCTCTGTATGTTCCTTTAGGAGTGGTCGGTTTCCTGACCGATTAAAGTACTCGGTAGTGAAGCCACTTTATAAAAAGGGAGACAGGGATAATGTTGACAATTATAGACCTATTTCTATGCCATCGGTGTTTGCTAAAGTTATCGAGAAGGTTGTATATACAAGGTTACTGGAGCATTTCAATTCACATCATTTGCAGTCAAATGTACAGCTTGGTTTTAGAAATGGTTTAACAACTGAAAATGCTATATTCTCTTTTCTCTGTGAGGTTTTGGACGGATTAAATAGAAGGTTGCGACCGCTAGGTGTTTTCTTTGATTTAACGAAGGCTTTTGACTGTGTTGACCACAAAATATTACCGCAGAAGTTGGACCATTATGGAATAAGGGGAGTAGCTTACAATTAGTTCGCCTCTTACTTTAAGAACAGAAAGCAGAAGGTAATTCTCCGCAATATTGAGAGTGGTAGTGATGTTCAGAAACTAAATGCTGCTTTATTTACCATTAGAAAAGTATCTGAAATAAGTGACAGTTCAACAAGAAAAGTAGTCTACTTCGCATATTTTCATACGCTTATGTCATAAGGTATTATTTTTTGGGGTAAGTCTTCTGATTCAAAAAGGGTATTTTTGGCTCAAAAACGGGCTGTTCGAGCTATATGTGGTGTAGGTTCGAGAACCTCTTGTCAACCCCTATTCAATAGCCTGGGAATTATGACATTGCCCTCACAGTATATATTTTCTTTAATGTCGTTTGTTGTTAGCAATATTAGCTTATTCCCAAGAGTTAGCAGCCTTCACTCAGTTAATATTAGGCAGAAATCAAATCTGCATGTGGAATGCACTTCCTTGGCTCTTGTGCAGAAAGGAGTGCACTATTCTGCTGCATCCATTTTCAATAAGCTACCACAAGAACTCAAAAATCTTAGCAGTAGCCCAAACGCTTTTAAGTCTAAACTGAAGAGTTTCCTCATGGCTCACTCCTTCTATTCCGTCGAGGAGCTCCTGGAAGAGCTGAAAAATTAAGCAAATTCCAGTGTTACATTGTTGATTTTCTTTATTTAAACTTACGAATTGTCGCCTGAATACGTTTCTTATATTTAATTTTATCTGTTTCTACTATCGTGTTATAATTTCATGCATTGACTCGTTCCATGACTATGGAGACTTCTCCTAAATTTGGTCCCACGGAACAATAAATAAATAAAAAAAATAATACCATTGTTGTGAATTCCCCAGATGCGGTAGCAGAGAGATGGTTGCCGACAGTGGTGCGTCCGACAACTCTGCACACAACAGTGGCGCCACGTCGTCTGTTCTCACACGTGTCGGGTCTGCGCACAGCATTACGATAGACGTATCTATCTGTGCAGGCTCCGAGGAGAGCGAAAGTTGTCAGTTTGCATCCGTCATCATCTTACGACCCCAACGTCAAGCGAGAAGGTTTGGGGTGCTATTGGGTACACAACACACATCCGGTTGACGTACCTAGTAATTTCTGCAACAGCCGTTGCATTTATAACGCGCTAGAGTGAGTGGACGTGACCTATCTTCGAGGTCCCTGTGAGGTTGTTTTCGGCAACATAAAACAAGACCGCATGTGCCTATGCTGTCCTGACTTACCTCGATACAGAGAGTGTTCGAATGTTGCTCCGATCAGCACATCTCCGTACCCCTCACCCATTGGGAACGTGTGCTCATGGGCTGCACGCCACCGCTGGCCAACCACTGCCATTTATGAGCTCTGGCACAGAGCTGAGGCAGCTTGTAATAACGTAAACATAACTGCCATCCAAGGTCGTTTGAACTCGATGGACAGCCTAGTTAGAGCCACGGCGCCACCAATGTGTACTAAATTTCGCACTTTGTTTTCTTCCTACTGTACTGTACAAGAAAAATGTGTAAAATTTCGTTATTTCCTGTCGTTCCTGGTGTTGCAGTTTTAATTGTCAGCACAATACATATCTTGAGGACTTAACACGATGATAATACTATCCACCTACGTTATGTTAGTGAGTCAGTATACCATAGCTACACGTCGAATGTTAGTAAGTTATAACGGAGAACTTCAATTTGATATGTAACTGTTATTAGTATATTTCAAATGGCGGATGCGCTGTTATATAAACAGTTTAAAGAAGTTTGGATGTTATGCGTATTTGAGAATGTGTTTAGGTTTGGATTCAAGGGGAGCAAGAAATGAATGAGTGATCCATACGAAACTAAAAAAATCACTTTACTCAGAAATTACACTGAAAAAATAGCCAAAATCGAGGCAACCTGTATTTTTGCACATCTGTAAAATAAAAACTGCGGTTGGATAAAATTCAGTAACATGTTGTACCAACCTGTGCAGTGCAACTATCAATGTTGGATCCTCTTTGACAAGTTGTACACAAACTAGTGGAGACGCTGTACCGCATCTTGTCACAGTCTTCGATGGCGGCTCTTCGATGGTGGCCTTACTGAAACTATCCAGTATGTGACGTAGATTCCTGCGTAGAAGCGGTGAGAGGTGTCCCACACATGTACATGATATCCACTCTAAATATAATCGAGCCACCTCCCTGCTGAACCCGTGGACCTGCATGCTTGAGAGATACATTGGTGCTTAGCCTCCTTCACCGTCTTATACGACGACCACCAAGCGTCAGACAAATCCTTCACCTGTCTGTCAAGAGAAAGTGACCCACTGATCCATATCACGACCACAGAGGTCAGCAAGACCTATCAGGTATAAACTAACTTACTCCCCGGATGTTCTCATGCTCACCTAACGTACAGCAACACAATCATGGAACATTGTATTGTTGTTCGTAATGGTCGCCTAGAGGCGTAATTGATACAATAGATATCGATGCGTATTATCTGCGTCGACATGATCCTCCCAATTGCTTCCAAAACGGTAGTGTTAAGTTCTGTTGCATTCTACTCGGGGTAACTACGAACTTCAATGTGTAGGCAGCGTTCATCAGCTGATGTTGTTGACTGCAGGCGTCCACTAAGCGGCAGACCTTCAATATTTAGAGTCTTTCGATAGCAGCTGAATGTTCGGATGACGTCGCTGTACCGCGTGCCAATTACGCGGGCAACTTCGCGTTCTGACAATCGTTATTCTAAACTTGGGATGATGCTTCGAGGCACGCTGAGAGACTGAACAGGGAACGTAAGCCGCATCGTCCTTTTCACGACAGGAGGCACAGATCTCTCAACTCTGAATGAAGGGCTACCTGTCTGTATGTAGCCATTGCCTACGGTCTAAATAGAGTTAAGAAAGGGGTTTCTGATAAGAAGAAAGTTGTTAAAACTAGTCATAATGATGTTACAAAACTTTTGTGCTGTTTATACTAATGAATTTTTAATAAATGTGTTACGTTTATTATCTAGTATTGTTAGATAAAATTATTATGATTCTGTGATCAAGACCCAAAAATGACAGTCTACAGTGAATCAGTTTCCTGTTTTTTCTTTGATTACTGTGTATTCGGGACCTTCTGGGTAATGGATTGACTCAGCGTCTTGACATACAATCCGTTAGCAGTGTCAGAAGTGAGCAGCCACACTGAAGCATACATATCTACAGCAGCGGAATATTCACATAAGAAACTTAACTGCTGATGTCATGCGAATGTTCGATTTTTAGTAAGTGCGATCTCAACCGAGATTGTTGCTGACCTACTGCAAAAGGCACTCGCGTTGAAGAGACAACTTACGAGCTCACTAAGCAAAAACAAGCTCGCAGGTAGAAAAATAAGAAACATTTTACTGGCAGTAGCATAAAAGACACTTCTCATCAAGCCTTAGAGGTTGCAGTTTATGTAGTCCACGTAAAACAGCTAGAGCTCTTGGATAAATCTGAAAATTGTTAAATTGTTCCGACAGTAGTACAATCACTGATAAATCTGTAAGTAGAGTTTCGTAGGTAAAGACTATCACTGGGAACCAAAACGCGTAATAATGTGCCCAGCCGGACTACAGTTTGGACGGCTCTCCACAATGCAATATCACACAATAGAGTCAAAGGCCATGGATACCAGACCCTGGAGCAAGAGTCCGATGAGCCAAGGTAGAAGAGCGTAATTTGTGTAGGCCTGTTGGCGAGTCGTTTGACGGCGTCATTGGCGAAGACGTCCATGGTGGTGCTTCGGATGCAACGGACCGGCGGTGGACGTACGGTGTCCTAAATACAGGGGCGGCAGATTGATAGAGCCCGAAATGCTTGCGGCCCCGTGATATTACGGACGCAAGTAGGACCATGATAGCAGCGTCTCCTAATGGCGAAGTGGACGTCACCTATTGGGGAAGCGAGATACCTCGGTTGTTGTGGCGACTGCCAGAGTTCCCACAACACGTCTTTCTTGTTGCCGCCTTTCCCAACATATGTTTTCGATTTACTATACCGAGGCACCTACCATGTCTATCTACGACCACCTGTCTCACGTGTCTGTTATGCTGGTAGACTACACATCTTGGCGTAGCACTTCACAGGCGAATATCAGGAGAAACAAAACTGGCATTGTACGGAGTGGAGCGTGAAATGTTAGGTGCCTTAATTAGGTAAGTAGATTAGAAAATTTATAATGGGGAATGGATAGGATAAAGTCAGATATAGTGAGAATTAGTGAAGTTCCGTGTCAGACGGAAGAGGACTTCTGATCAGGTGAATACAGAGCTGTACGTACAAAATCAAACTGGCGTAAAGCGGGAATATGTTTAATAATGAATAATAAAATAGGAATGCGGGAAAGCTACAACGAACAGTATACTGGACGGATTATTATGGCGAAGATAGATACAAAGCCCACACCCACTATAGTAGTACAAATTTATATGTCAGCTAGCTCCGCAGAGGATGAAGAGATTGAAGAAATGTATGATGAGGTAAGAGAAATTACTCAGATAGTTAAGGTAAACGAAAATTTAATTGTGATAGGGGACTGAAAGTCGATGGTAGGAAAAGGAAGAGAAGAAAAAATATCAGGTGAATATGAACTAGGGGAAAGTAATGAAAGAGGAAGCCGCTTGGTAGAATTTTTCACAGAGCATGATTTAATTGTCACTAGCACTTGGTTTAAGGGGAATGAAAGAAGGCTGCATTCGTAGAAGAAACCGGGAGACACCGAAAGATTTCATACTGATTATATAATGGTAAGACAGAGATTTTGGACTTAGATTTTGAATTTTAAGATATTTGCAGCAGCAGATGTGGACTCTGACCAAACTTTTTTGGTTATGAAATGTAGATTAAAACTGAAGAAATTCCAAAGAGCAGGAAATTAAGGACATGACTGGATAAGTTGAAAGAATCAGAGATTGTTGAGAGTATCACAGGGATCATCAGACAAGGACTAGAACAGGGGAGAGGACTATAGCAGAAGATGGGTGGATAGCTCCGAGAGATGAAATAGTGAAGGTAACACAGGATCAAATAGGTTTAAAGACAAGATCTAGTAGAAATCCTTGGATAACGCAGGAGATAATGAATTTGACTGATGAAAGGAGAAAATATAAAAACGCAGCAAATGAAGCAGATTGAGAAGTATATAAACGACTAAAAAACCAGTTTGCCAGGATGTGCAAAATGTCTAAGCAGGAATGACTAGAGGACAAATGTAAGGATTTAAAATCATAAATTATATCGCTAGGGGAAAGTTAAATAACACCTACAGGAAAATAAAGAGGCCTTTACAGAAAAGAGTAGCAACTGTATGAATACGAAGAGCTCAGATGGAAAACCAATCCTAAGAAAAGAAATGAAAGGTGAAAGGTGTTCAAAAAATGGCTCTAAGCACTATGGGACTTAACATCTGAGGTCATCAGTCCCCTAGACTTAGAACTACTTATACCTAACTAATCTAAGAAAATCACACACATCCATGCCCGAAGCAGGATTCGAACCTGCGACAGCAGCAGCAGCGCGATTCCGGACTGAAGCGCCTAAAACCGCTCTGCCACAGAGGCCGGCGGATATCAATGATAAGATGGCGTTTACATTGCTGTTCTCAGTGAAAACGCGGAGGAGTTACAGGACTTGTTGATTGGAATGAACGGTCTGATGAGAACAGCGTAAACGGAGCGTCTCAGGAGGAATGGTCAATTTTCTGGGATATGACAGAAACGATCATTAACGATCATTCGAAGCAAAATAGTCTGGTAATCACCGGTTTTAAAATGAAAGTCTTAAGAGCTATGAGCACTTCCTCGTATTCGATACTATGAAACAAATCTATCGCAAGCTCTTTGCTTTCCACATCATGGGAGGAGGTAGTTTTGGCCAAAACAAGAAAAATCTGTCCGGTAAACATCGGTTCTAAAATGCGTACCTTAAGAGCTATGAGCCCTTCTACAACAGAAGACATGTATTTCACGATAGCGAAGATGAAAAAGTGCTCATAACTCTTAAGGTACGCATTTCAGAGCCCATGTTTACTAGACTCTTTTGCTTCGAACGATCGTTCCCGTGACGTCCCTGAATATTGACCATTCCTCCTGGGCCCCCCTTGGTTTGAGAGTAAACCGGAAAAGAGGAAGGTAATGATGAGCCGGAAAAGTGAGATTAGCGATAAGTGTAACATCAATTTAAGGACCACAAAGTAGACGAAGCGAAGGAATTCCGCTACTTTGGCAGACGACGAACGAAGCAAGGAGGAGAAAAAACACAGACTAGCACAGGTAAAGGGTGCATTTCTGGCTAAAACAAGTCTACTGGTATCAAATATAGATCTTAATTCGAGGAAGATATTTCTGAAAATATACGAAGAAACTGTAGTGAATCATAGACTGTGGGAACGCCAGAAAAGAAATGAATCGAAGCGTCTGAATTACTGTTCTGTAGAAGAACGTTGAAAATTAGGTGGACTGATGAGGTAAGAAATGAAGAGTTAACCAACGGAAAAGGCAAAGAAAGCGAATATGTCGAAAATTTAGACAAGAATAAGAATCTTGGTGATACGACACTTTTTTAGACATCAGGAAATAACTTCCATTGTATAGAGGGAACTGTCGGGAGTAAAAACTGTATGGGATGACAGAGATTAAAATATATCGAACAATTAAGTTAGGGCGTTGGGTGTTAAGTGCTACTCTGAGATGAAGACGTTGGTACAGGAGAGGAAGTCGTGGCGGGCGGCATCAAACCAATCAGAAGACTGATGACGCCCACTCACCATGATGAATTCTAGATGACATTCTGGCCCCTCATCTACTGGATATTAACAGTATCGAAAATATATGAGAGTTAATAGATCACTGCTGACACAAAACTCAGCAAAACGCCTCTTCGCGATCAACAGAAACGGCATGGCCTTTGTGTGAACGTCTCGTGTCATCATCTTGCTGCGTGCCAAGGGCATGGAGGTACCATGTTACGACGAGCTGCAGAAATTTTGAGCAGCAAAAGTGAATTTCATGCGACCAGGCGAGTAGTGATAATGTTCTGGTAATCAACGGGAGCGTGACATAACATGAAAGTCGTAAAAAGTTGGTTGTGAGCAGGGAGGAGATATAGAAATCTATAATAGCAGCACCTAAAGAATTTTGTGTTCGGAGGAATACTAGCGGGAACTGAGATTGCGTTTCGGGCTGCACTAGCAGATGTACCACTGATTTATGGGGAAATACCACAGGAAACTGTTACAAGATAGCCGAATCACCCGCCCGAGCTAGTAAAGGGAAAGCGAGAAGCGTTAGCGGCACCGTACCTCTCTTATCGTGGCTGAAAGCAGAGCGAGCGCTGGTGGTACTCAGGCAGCGAACTAAAGGCGTCTGCAAACGGTGGCTCTTGGCGCCGCTCCGAAGCGCGCTCGCTTATCGAAGAGCGCTGCAGGAGGGGGCGGAGGCGGCCGTAGCCGTGCAGAATGGATGCTCTGCCAGCCATATGAAAGCTGCCGCTGCAAAGCAATGGCAAAGAAGAGTGACAAGCGTATGCTGCACCATCATGATGTTTACAGTATTGTTTTTGCAAGTCTAACGAATTACACGCCTCAGATGTATTTCAGTGTTTTTTTTTATTGTAACAGTAAAATAATATCACACCTTCTAGTAGAGGGTCGAGATGATTCCTTGACCGTTTGACTTGTATACTCATTTTCATCATTATCCTTTTTATTGCCTTCAATGTACTTGGTACAGATTAAGCAGTTCTTGTAAGCAGATAATACATTCTTATTTCATTTATGTCCTTAACGTCCCCGCTGCTTTGGCACCGAAAAACTGCCATCATTGCACGGTATGTTCTATCAAACTCAGCGTAAGAAAGCGAACTGAAGATGAGTATGGGTCGAAAAATATATATTACAGTGGTCGTTAAATTACGATTCCTTTTGGTCAAAAACTGCCTATATAAATTAAGTAAACAGCTGTTGTTTCAGTAGAGCAGTCACCTATGGCCTCACAAAACAAAAATTTGTTTCGTTGACTTATAAAACGTAGGACCAGATAATTAAACATACCTATTACAGTTAATTACATGTAACATCCACACTCCTCAGACCACCATGAAGCGCTTAGCCGAGGGAACTTCTCGTTGCACCTCATATTAAGTTTTTTATTGTTCCGTTTGGTTTTGGAGCGCATCAAGAATGTCGGATTAAATGTCTCAGTGCGCACTGTAATTAATCTAATCTAGCGTTCGCAGTCGCTACAGAAGCTGAACATATTGGCTGAAGCGTATTCCTGAATTTCTCGTTAATACTGGTTTCTGTAATTTGCAAACCCTTCGCCGTATAGTTGACATCTATCTCCACGTGTCTGTCAGCTCAGGTTTTCAGCATTTCCGTGACGCTCTCCCATGAGGCAAAGATATTTGGGAAAATATCTACTGGCATTATTTCTACACGTGCAACATCCGCTGTTAATCCTGTTCACTTGAGTCAGCATGTTATAGCATGGGCTCCAAGAGAGTTTTATAGGCAGTCTCCTATGACTGACTGCGTTTTCCAATTACCTTAGCACTAAGCCGAAACCCCTGTAGGGTGTAGAGTATTAACTGTATTCTGGAACGAGCAAAACGACCGTAGCTAAGCTTCTTAAACTATTTTTTTTTCTGGAGATGATCGTCTATTATAGTTGTAATGGAACTGATCAATAGGATCTCTTTCGCTACGTACAGTACTTGTCAATATAATTAAGGAAAGGGGCAATTCGATGCACTTTATAAATACCTTATACGATACAGACAGGATTATAACTGTAATTTTACATTTAGTATAATTTAATGATATCAGTAAAATAGTTTTGTACACTTGTATATAACATATTTATTCAGTTTATATATTGGATATAAATAATATTAATTTCAATTATTGTAAAAAAACTTAGTTATTTTCTTAATATATTGGATTAATTTCAAAATTTCGTTATTCAGTTTTATTTCCATTTAAAGTCAGTGACGTTAAAAATTTTAGTTATAAACTTCAAAAATAACTTAAATAAAAAGAATATTGATAAATAATTCATTTGTTACGTAAAAGAATTTCTTTAATGCATGTATGATCTTTGTTCTTCTTGGTAAGTACCTGGAAGTCGTATGTTGGCGGGAAGTAGATGAAGTTGTTAGCGCGTACTGTCATGTTGAACAGTTCTAATTTCATGACTTTACTCTTGGAAGTTAAATAAATGGTTTCGTATGATGAAAATTGCGAGTGTAATTACTTATTTATGTATCGTTTAACTTTCTTAAACCTTTTATCGAACAGGAAGTGTGTGTTTTGATTCGTGGAGCAATTACCATTTACCATAGTGAAAATGTTCTAAATTTGAAGACAATGTGGAATATGAAAACTACTGCATGTGAAATGAAGGCAATAAATCAACAGATGAATGGATCTTAACCACACATTGTTTTTACCTAGAAACCAAAACCTGGATCAATTTGTTCTTTCAGTGACCCACGTTTTCGTCTTCGTCAGTTGAGTATTAAAATTTTTATTGGGCGACTTTCTTTCTCAGACGTTTTGGCTGCACTTTACTAGCGTTGCCACTGCCAAAAAAGTGCATTAAATTTAAACGAGAATTAAACACATTTCAGAAGTTTGTATAGTTCTTTGTTTTATGCCTCAATTGAGGAGAGGGCCGTCGAAAGGGACATACGGTGACCTCTGTCGACTTTGGAAAAAATAGTGGGAAGTGAGCCATGGTTGAATAACGCAGCTAGCAAAGTTATGGCGTTGAAGAGTCTATCTTAAAATTACGCTGCTTCATACAGCGGAATATCAAGTATCACATCAGTACACACTAGATTTTAGAGTAAAAGTTTATTTCCGGACATGCGTAAAAGTTGCATCCATCAAACAACTTCAGAAATTTGCAAAATATAATAAACCAGTTGTTAAATGCCGTACTGCCGATAATTCACTACGAGTATTGCAGATGAATATCACTATGTTTGGTAAAATTAATGTCGTATAAAGCAGATCACACAGACAATTTACCATGAATCCAGCCTAAGAATCATGACTTCATGGACGTCATCAAATGGTTGTTCGTCGTGAGACAAGTTCCATAACTGTCCAATACGTTGAAAGAACAATTCAGTGCCACAGGAAACTCTCAGTTTCAGTATTTGAATACTGTTTTGATAAATTTAGTGTGTAGCCAATCTACTCAACAAATAATCCAAAACAGGGTAGCAACGTAAATGCTTGTGCTTCTTGGGCTGTACTTACAGGGAGAGAATCCAGTCTCAATGAATAAGATTTCTATCAAAAGAGGATATAAAAGAATAAGGACTTACTAGAAAATTTAGAAACAAGCATATAAATAGAAAGCTTTATGGAATCAGTTGCTTAGCTAGTTGTCTGTGTGACACCTCTGCCTTTCTCTCAGTTTCACTAGTGAAACAATGGCTCATCGATCTTTTCACTAAGACATTGTGCCTTTGTTCACTGTAAGACAAAACGTTAACTTGAACTAAATTCCTGAAAACGTAAGAAACGTCATACCAAGACTGAAAAATTTGTTTTTTATACTGACATGAGCGCAAAAAACCTCATAAGATACACAAACCAGTTTTTAAGAAGCGTAAGTCCCTTATTACTAATTTAAAGTCAAATATCGCATCCGTGTACTTTCGGTAATTTATATGTGTAGCGCATCTAGTTATTACGGAAAAAGGCTATGTCATCAACAGACAAATTCGTCTCTGTGTATCCTGACTCATATTCTGAAGCAGTTGATAAGAACAAAAACATGTACAGATACCATGTGCGTATTTCATTTATGAAACCGACGCATTTGGCCTCAGGTCTCTATTATTATAGTGCTGTGCGGCTTTACGCTTGCAATTATTTGTTGTTCTGTCGTAACGTATTATTAAAGATAAGAACTTACTTTTTGAGTAAGTGCTACGTGAAAATTTAAAGTCTTTAGTAATGGACTTATAATTTTAAAACGTTTCGGATTTAATGTAGTAAATTAGCATGCAATGACTGGAGACGGGAAAGAGTTCACCATTAACTCCAACAGGTCAATGACATTTACATCTGTTATAAAACGAATGACAAAGAAGCAAAGAGTGTAAAGGTCCAGCTACATAGTTTTTCATTTCCTAGTGAAATATTAATTTAAAATGTAAAAGAGAAGATAATGAATCTTATACTGTTACAGAGTAATAAAAAATAAATTTTTGAAAATTTTGTTGCATGTATACTGTGAAGAACGTCCGAGCCGCCAGCCACCTTAATTTTTTGAGCAATGAATAGTCTGCGGGACTACCGTGAATGCAGTAGAGGCGCGAAAAGGTGATTTAAGGACAAGAGGCACTGCATCCACAACCAACCGTTGGTTTTTCAGGAATCACGGCTTATATCTGTACAGGATGTATAAAAAAGAATCATCCTATTTGATTATGCTTATCCATTACGGATATTTTAGAACCGTGACTGTATATTGAATGTAAATAAATCATATGGAACTGCAACCAGTCTTTTTTTTTGAGTAATAATGCTTTATTCCATGAACCGGTTTTCGAACCTATTCAGTTTTATCTTCAGATGGTTTCGGGAGGATCCGGGAAGTTACATCATTACTGGTAGTAGCATAATGCTGGGTGATGGTTCTATGGCAGAAAGATGGGTCACAATTTCACGTATAGCCATGACTTATCTGTCGATATGGATGTAAATTTATTTTTTACTCACTGTGACAGTATAGGCGGCTTTTTTCGGTTAGTGTCCATCTGTATGCCTCCACTTTGGTGTCCAGAACACTTTCACACAAACTATATTAATTTATACTTTGACAGTGACACTTTTCCAGCATCCAGCATGCGCTTTACAATTGTTGCTTGTAACAAAGATCTTGACAGAAAGATATGGCGTAGGCTTACTTTGTGCAGAGATGTAATTTGTTGTTCTTTACATGAATTAAAGTCGATATAAGGGCAAGTATTTTAATCAGAATGGCGATAACATGAGAGCACAAGATAAAATAAATAAATAAATTACTACAAGAACAAACTTCAGGTGATCTGATATCTTATTTCTACTTGTATATTACAGGGAGTTTATAGTAATTTTTTTATAGCAATTATCATGTTTGGCATTAACATGAATCCCAAGGAATCAATAATACAGAGTTATTGTATCTGCAGTGACATGCAGCTGTCTGTGTGACTAGGACCTGTATATTTAAATTAATAACAAATCTTCAGATGAACTGTTGGCTTATTTCTGTTGTTACGTTAACATGATCTGGGGTATTATCAAGAGCAGATTCTGTTTATTTTAGCTAAAGGTATATATATAAGAGTTATAGTGATTGTAACGGACTAAAGCTGTTTGTATGGCTGTATATTTAATATTTAAAAAATCATGAACAAAAATTCTTTGACTGTTGACTTATTTTTATTCTAACATTAGGGTGATCTGGTATGTTGGTAAAGGTGTCTTCTGTTTGTACCAGCTAGAATTAATATGTGTAAAGTATTGTTTTATGTTAGCAATGGAGGGCTTTAACATTTAGAGATAAGATACAGGTTTTATTCTGTGGTAGTATATTACATTGACACCAGTGTGGTTAGGATGTAAGGAGAGGGAAGGTGTGGGTCATTGGGGGGGGGGGGGGGTTGTGGAGCCAGTGTAGGGTTCGTTGGGTGATTACTTGTTTTGAACTAGAAGATCTTCAAAGTTCTGAAGGAAAAATTTGATTCTCAGTTCAGTTTGATCATTGAGTAGGTAGTCAGGTGCTGTATTTGTGTAGATAAATATTTCATTTTCTTCAAGAAGGTCAAGTATTGTGCCTTTGTTGGCAAAATGTAGTATTCGGAGATTCTGTTCCATGTTGTTTGCAGAATGATTGTGTTGGGCAAGATGTGAGGCAAAGCTGAACTTGTTCAGGTTGTTAAGACGGAGTGAATCTATGTGTTCTTTAAATCTTGTTGTGAAGCTTCTGCCAGTTTATCCAATGTAGAAGCTTGGACATGAGTTGCAAGTGAGCTTGTACACACCTGACTTTTGATACTGTTGTATAGTGATTTTGGTGCTGTGTATGATTTTATTTTGTATTTTGTTGTTGGTGAAGAAACTTATTTTTATGTTGCATGCCTTGAAGAGGTTGGCAGTTTGGTGAGAAATCTTCCCTAGGAAAGGCAGGCTAAAAAATGTGGTTTTCTTGTTTGTGGGTGGTTGTTCAGCAGTTGGTTGATTTAGTTTTGCTGTATGGATTAGATTAACTATTATTGCAGGTTTGTACCCATTGGTGGAGGCAATTGATTTAATAATTTCTGTTTCATTTTGTCTTTCACTTGTGTCCATTGGGATTTTAAGCTTGTGATTAACCATTGTTCTGAAGAATGCTTTTTTATGTTGGTCTGGATGGCAAGAGGATTTGTGTATGGTAACATTGCTGGTTGTTGGATTTCTGAAAATTTGAAATTTATGCTTCTGATTTTTATTTGAGATTGTTAGATCAAGATACTTAATGCCTTCTGGTGTTTCATGTTCTACTGTGAATTGGATTTTATTGTGTATTTTATTAAATTCTTTGGCTAGATTATCTATTTCTTCTGTTGTTCCATTGAACAGAATGAGTGTGTCATCAACATAGCGTTTGTAATAAAGCAGCTTATCTTTTAGTTGGGTTTGGTACCTAAAAAAGTTATTTTCAAGGTTATTGATATATATGTCTGCTAGCAAGCCTGCAAGACTACTACCCATTGCCAGTCCATCTTCCTGAATGTAAAACTTGTTGTTGAACAGGAAGTAGTTGGGTGACAATATAAGTTCCAGGATCTCTATGAGTTCATAGATTTCAGCTCTCCCCGTTGTCCCATGTTTGAGTAAGTTATTCCTTATTAAACTAATTGTTTCCTTGACAGGTATGTTTGAATATAGGTTTACTATGTCAAGAGATGCAAATTTAGCTGTGACTGGAATGGGGATATCTTTTATACTATTGATGAGCTCATAACTGTTTGGTTGCAGTTCTATATAACTTATTTTCATCCTATTTGGCACGTCTATATTTATGGAACTAATAAACACATGCAATGAATTTTGTTTTTCGTTAAAAGGGAAACTCAAAAAGATTTTTTCATATCTTTTCATAGGTATTCAAAAAACCCAGCTTGAGATGCACGGCATATGTCAATGTGGTATTCAAATTGTTCCCACACTGCAGTGCGCATGTCTTGAGTTACAGCTTCCACAGCTGCTGTTATTCGACGTCTAAGTTCAATCATTTTCGTTGGTAACGGAGGCATATAAACAAAGTCTTCTATAACCCCCACAGGAAATAATGACATACCATCAGATCCAGCGATCTTGGAGGCCAGTAATGTAAGGCTGAATCATTTGGTCCAGTGCCATCGATCTATCGTTCAATAATCCTTTGATTTAAAAATTCCTGCACTTCCAGATGCCAGTGTGGCGATGCCCCATCCTGTTGGTAAATGAAGTCGTTCGAATCAGTGTCCAACTCCGGCAAAGGAAAGTCCTCAAGCATATCGAGATATGTGCTACCTGTAACAATGTTCTCGTCAAAGAAAAATTGGTCATACACCTTTTCCCGTGAAACTGCACGAAACACATTAAATTTTGGAGAATCTCTCTCATACCATGTAACACTCGGAAGTTTGCTCTTTCATTGTTCACGGACGTATCTCAAATAACATAATACTCATGATTTTTTTTTAAATCGGCTGATTCTTTTTAATGCACCCTGCGAATGCCTATAATGTTACTGCAAGAATATATTGTGTTTTCAATCAGAGAATCATAATTTATTTTTCTAACTGACTGGCGTGAAAGCGTTCTTGATTCGAAACATACTGGCAGATTAAAACTGTGTGCTGCACCTAGAGTCGAATCTAGGATATTTGCGTTTTGCGAGCATCTTCTCTACCAACTAAGCTACACAACCACGACTCCCACGCCGTTCTCACAGGTCAATATTCATATGACCCATTTACATAGAGCTCCATTTCACTCCAAGGAAAATGACACATCCGGCTATTTTAGCAACGGCGTCATCAGAAGAACAGAAAGTAAATATGTCCAAGTTGCCTTTAGAAATCACAGCGATAGCTGTTTGTAGCAGGGATCTAGGGGTATGTAACCCTGTTGCACATTGTAAAGCAGTGCTTCTTTGAAGCACTAAACAGATTTTATAGGGCAAGGAGAACCACATTACACAAATACTGTTCAACACAATGTAGCCACAAAGTCTGTGCCCCCGCAGGTATAATGGCCATCACTGAGAGGGCATCTAGTGCCAAGGTACTCGGAGGAGGAGCGCTGAAAGCTACCTTCTGTGGACATGTGAAGGGAACTCATGGTGGGCGCCAGTATATCATAAGAGTCTCAAACACCCGAATAGAAATTGGCAGCAAGTATGGAAGAACATTCAATACCTATTATTCCCTTTAAACATATGAAGCAGATATTATGACATGGTGAAGAACACGATAAATATGAAGGGATTTTTGTTATATGAAATTGACAGATTCTCCGAAGTGTGAGGTGTGTGGGTTCACAGCGCTGAGAGAGAAGTTATTAACAAGTTTGTTTGTGTGGCCATCCTCCGCAGCAAGCATACAAATATTTGTTCTGTAAATAAAACTGCCTTTTCCTGCTGCTCGTTACTTTATTTATCCCATACGAGTTTCGCCTCCTCCTGCCCTAAGGCATCATCAGTGGGATCTATAACGATACAGTTTTGTTAATTATAGAGTATCAGACAGTTCACTTTGCGATTTTTTTGTAAAATCGTAAGTAATTACTTTTTTTACAAAAAATCGGGAAGTGAGCTGTTTGATTATCTATAACTAACAAAACTGTATCATTACAGATCTCACTGATGATGCCTTAGAACAGGAGAAGGCGAAAATCGTAATTACTTTTTTTTACAAAAAATCGCGAAGTGAACTGTTTGGAAATCTATAACTATCAAAACTGTATCGTTATAGATCCCACCGATGATGCCTTAGAACATGAGAAGGCGAAACGCGTATGGGATAAATAAAGTAACTAGCACCATGAAAAGGCAGTTTTATTTACAAAACAAAGATAAGTTATTACTTTGTGGTGAGAAATCCCACATTGAGAGTGGGCAAGAAAAAACTAACGCTGCTAACCATGTCTGCGTGGGTGCATGTAACACTCGAAACAGTTCTTTCCAGCGGAAAAAATAATGGGTACACTTAGATTCGCGGACACTTCGTAACTTATACTTTACAGGCCCTGAAACCCTTGGCGAATGGAATGAATACCTCACTCACCGACAATTCGTACACTGGAAGAGTATACGAGTCAGTTACAAGAAACGCTATCAAGTATACCTTCACATGGCGTTAGTATTTGTTTAATTAAAGAATAGTTTTTATTTTTGCCAAAGAAAAGCTTTACATTGTTTCCAAAGACCTTTAGTTGTTTGCAAGGACGTGCTTTTTCAGGACGAGAGTTTTAATTTTTTGAAAGAAAATTAATTTTTTGACGAACTTTAATTTTCTGAAAACGTTTTAGTTTCACGAAGAAGTTATATTAGATTCTAAAAGAGAAGCTTCCATGTGCTTCGAAGAATAGTTTATCTGTTCTTAGAAGAGGAATGTTTTTGTTTGCATCAAGAGTTGTTACGTGTAAAAAGAAACCAAAAAAGGAAACAAAGAAAGATGTAGCTGAAAGGGTAGGTGCCAGACTTAAAAGTCAAACGTCTGTCGTTCAACGCGATGTCGGCTCTGGACATTTTCTCTGTCGCTTGGTGCGCTTCTATCTCCGAAAATCACTTGTGAATGTGAAAAATACCGAGTTGTACCTTGGTACACAGTCGGTGTTGAGCGGGATAAGTACTATCTAAGGTCGACGGAAGGCAAAGGCATGCCAGAGGAAACAGATCCATGCCTAGTAAAAGCACTGTAGTGTTCAAAGGAACCTTCAGAATGAGGACAACCTTACGTTTTCGTATCAAAACGTAGATCAAATGCATAGGTGTTGCTTTAAAAGGTGGAGAACCATTTTTTTCTGTGTTGAAGTGACGGTAATTTTTGAGTAACTCCAAGTAAATGTTTTCTTTTAATGTAACTGTACATAGCCGATAATTTTTCCTAGTTACATAGAGAAATGTGTATTTCACTGTTCCTAATTTAAGTTTCCTACTTTCCACGTCAGAAATAACTATACCTGTTACGTTAAATTCAGCTGAGATCTTTAAGGATTTCCATACCCTTCTGCGAGTACTAGTTTCATCGTCTTAGAAAATGAAATCTGCTAATATCCTACCAAACACAAAGCCAGTTACCACTATCATGAATTTGATGTTCTGTTCCCATGCATTCAAATGGTAATTGGGCAGCAAATTTTAAACAGTATTCTTCCGTCCCTACTTCTAATTCCTTTGAAGCATTCACGAATACGATAATTACTGAAGGTATCTGCAACGAAATGTATGAAAAACTTCTGACGGAAACAGCAAATAGCTCGAAAAACCTATTTGAATTTCGAGCGCTTTCTATCGAACCAAAGTAAGTTGGGGCCTCCGTGGCGAGCACCGTTTCGTAAGATGAACGTGGCCGGTAGTTGGCAGGGTTTAGAGCAGCCTCCGCCCTTCAGGACGAGCTACAGCAACGCGGCAACTGGTAGCGGAAGCTGGGAGCGGCGCCCGGGAGACGCGATCGATGGCCGGGTCGCGGGTCGCGGGTAGCGGCGCTCCAGGGCGCGGCCGCAGGTGGGCCGGGCCAGCCGCTGCCCGCAGTCAAGAACCCTCACTCCAGGGCACACAGCTGGATCCCCAGTCAGTCAAACAGTCTCCGGGCTCTGCTGTCACTCAGAGAGGGAAAAAGAACGCGTTCAAAGCGGTGTTCCGACTGTAAGAATTTTGAACTTTCTTTTCCACTAATTCCTTGTACTCGTTTCGTACAAATGTGTACCTAATGTTTGCTGTTGCATTGTCATATACAATTTTTCATTTTTTTATAATACTGGCTACTGATAAGTGAGATGAACATTTATATGATACTTAAAATATTTTTCGTAAATTAAGCAGCTGGTATCTTCGATTCTTACTAAATGGCGCGACTTGTTTCGTGCCCACACTGTAACAACCTCCGCGTGTGAGTTTGTTAGCGCGGTATCTCCTACTGCGTCTGTTACCTCTCACAGCCCTTATAGGCGTGTATCATGCTACGTCATGTAGCTACAGTTTTACTAGCAGTTTCCAGCTTTATGTTACTTTCAATTTCTTCTTAATGAAGTATATTCTGCGACGAGAGCGTTATCGCTCTTATATTTGTTCATCAGTTACTACATGTGAGTACAATATTCTTATAAACCTGTTCGGAATAAAAACTGTCTATTCCTTAGTTTTTCTCTATGTGAACGTTTATTTATGATCTTTAAGGCAATTGTGGATTTTCTCATGAAGACACGATAGTCAGTGTTGAAACCTCGCAAAAATAAAATTTTGTTGCAACCGGCTGCCTGTTTTATACCCAACATAACTTCTTCAAGGTCGGTTCGCAGAGAATCGTGATGTACCAATGCCGTGACGCTTTAATTCTATTAATGCGGGGCTAAAGGAGTGATAAGGTAGTTTTGCCAATCCAAAGCATCTTTCAGGAAACATAAATACCACAGTTCCATGTCTTATTGTAGCCGATGACGCATTTCTTTTTAGAACTTACATGATAAGAATTTATTCAGAGGACAGTTTAGATGATCGAAAGAGTCAGTTCACGTATGGTTTGGGTGGAGCCACAAGGGCATCAGAAAACACTTTCGGTATTATCACTAAAAATTTAGATTGTACATCTACAGATCCATCATTTCTAGAATGCAATACAAGAATGTATAATTAAGTTTCCCGGCAAGTGGACTTTAGAAACGATGGTCGTACGTAAAACCTATGAATGCTACAAATAATTCAATACCTTCGCTTGCTGACAGTATGGGTAATTTAACTGATGATGATAAATAGAAGGCTGAAATTCTAAACCCAGCTTTGAAAAACTCCTTTACGGTAGAGGACTGCAGCACCATTCCCCCTTTCAACTATCGAACAAACGCAAGGATGGCTGACATAGTGTTTAGTGTATCTGGGGTTGCAAAATAGTTAAGATCCTTAGACACCTGACAGGCATCTGGCCCAGAGGGTATCCCCGTAAGATTATACGTTGACTATGCTACAAATGTAGTACCATTCTTATCCATCATCTATCAGAGATCATTGCAACAGCGGAAAGTTCCACGGGACTGGAAGAAGGCCGAGGTCATAGCAATCTATAAAAAGGGTAGAAAATCGGATGCACATAATTATCAGCCAATTTCGCTGACATCGATTTGTTGTAGAATCATGGAACGTATTTTGTGTTCAGCTATAATGAGTTTTCTAGGCTCTGAGAAGCTCATCTGGAGAAACCAGCACGGTTTTAGGAAACAGCGGTCATGCGAGACACAACTGGCCCTCTTTGTGCACGATATACAACAGGCTCTAGATACTGGCTCCCAGGTTGATGCCATATTTCTCGACTTTCGAAAGCCGTTCGACTCAGATCCGCACTGTCGCTTGCTCCAAAAAGTGACTGCTTACAGTCTATCCGATGACGTATGCGGTTGGATAGAAAGTTTTCTAAGAGACAGGGAGAAGTATGTTGTCCTGAACAGGGTGACTTCAACAGAAACAAGCGTAGATTCAGGTGTGCCCCAAGGCAGTGTAATAGGTCCGCTGCTATTTACGATTTACATAAACTATCTGGCTGATCGTATTGACAGCGGAATTAGACTGTTTGCCGATGATGCTGTAGTCTACAGGAAAGTATTATCACACAAGAGTTCTAAAGAAATCAATGAGGATTTGCAGAAAATAGATGCGTGGTGTAATGACTGGCAGTTATCTCTCAATATTAGTAAGTGTAACCTACTGCGTATAACAAGGTGAAAATCCCCATTAATGTACGAGTACAAAATAAATGCCCATTCTTTGGAAGCGGTAACATCCGTCAAGTATCTGGATGTAACTATTCGAAATGATCTCAAATGAAATGATCAGACTACACAAGTAACGGGTAAGGCGAACTCTAGATTGCGGTTTATTGGTAGTATCCTGAAGCGATGCAGTCCTTCAACAAGGGAATAGCTTACATTACGTTAGTTCGTCCAGTAGAGTATTGTTCGTCTGTATAGGACCCTTACCAGTTGGGTCTGATTCAAGAGATTGAGAAGGTCCCGAGAAGAGCGGCAAGATTCCTGGCTGATACATTTAGCCATCGCGAGAGCGTTACAAATCTCATAGAAAGTTTGAAGTGGGACACACTTGCAGATAGATGGTGCGCTAAAAGGAAGTGTCTGCTCACTAAATTCTGAAATCCGATCTTCACCGAGGGTGTAAAGCATATATTATTACCGCCAACTTTCAGATCGTACAATGATCACCATTCAAAGATAAGGGAAATTAGAGCTCGTATTGAGCGTTCAGACAGTCGTTTTTCCGCGAGTGGAACAGAGGGGGGGGATATGACTTTGGCGCGAATTGTGCCCTGCGCCACACACCGCTTGGTGGCTAGCGGAGTATATATGTAGATGTAGATGTAGACCACAAAACTTACCTTTTCAAGGAAGAAAGGCAATGACAGATGAATTTTGTGTAAGAGAAATATTCACTGTATAGCTCAATTATGAGCCTTTCCTCGACTTTAATAATTAAATACTTAGATAAAACGGAATGTAAATTTCAATACACCATGTGAAACAGCTGAGAAACCTTTTAAAAAAGGTTAATAATCTTAAACATTAGATGTTGTTATTAATAGTATAATAAATAATACCATAAATAAGCATTAATTTCGTGCCATTTGTTTCCATTTCCATTCCAATTAAACTCCAGATAGAATTCGTACAGTCAGTCTCCACGCATATTGGATTGCGTAGATGATACAGTACGAGGTACATCTCACTGACTCCATAAGCTTTCCATCATTCATATGTCTGATGATAAATAAAACAACAAATAGCTAAATGAAAAAAGAACACTTCAGCACTCCATGAGCTTCGCCGCAGTGAAGCAGCACCAAAAATGGAACAGAAACACAGTATGTAGAAAATCGCCCACGCAACCTGCCACTGAAGATGCCTTGCAGAGAATAAAGGCGAAATGCGTATGGCACGAAAATTGCTTTTCATTCAGTTGTAATTAGATTGTGCAAAAGTAAAAATTATCGGTATACCGTAATATTCTCAGTCATGTTCACGTCAACAGGCTCTGCAGGGCACTCCGTTCATTCGCTTTCTGGCTCCTGGCGGGAGGTGTTCACAAGCAGGGTGTGTCGTGCACGATCTTTATTGTGTCTAAAAGCGAAGCCATCTCCGAAATGTTAACTCTTAGGCATTAGATTGGATGATCTCTTCCTGATACTGCAAAACACTCAATTTACCATCGGCAGCGGTTACATGCGCCTGACATGCCAACATGATTTCCACTCAGACTCCAGTGACCCACCTTCCTGGTGGCACAGCGTGTCTGAGGCGTGCATAGCTACCTCACCGACCCCACACTCCTCTACGACAATTATCAGGCGTCGGAAGAACACTTCACTCCCCGCCGAAGACACTCTGACGCCATTGATTCAGGTTCTATTTCAGGTATTTACTTGTCCATTTTCTTCACATACCAAGGTGCTGGGGGATTTACCATGTCCATAATTTATGCCTAGAGGCTAAATTCACTGTGTGTACATGGCTGTGCACTGTCTGCTTAAAAATGCAGCCTGCAGCTCTGTAGCTTTCTCGTTTGGGGTACCTAAGAAGCACAATTTGTAGGTAGTGGTCGTGAGCTGATGTTCTATGATCGAGGATGATCACTGCGGTACAAATGTTTGATGTTTCGTATCTAACGAGGAAGGTTGAATGTTTAAATGTCATTGCTGCAGTGTACGCCATTTCAGCCATAAGCATCCCTTGCTGGCAACAGTTCTTACCATAAAGACGTTTAAGCTTGAAATGACGGTTAGAGGGCTACTGACTGAAGTTCACTCAAGACACACAGCTACGTTTATTATTCGAGGTGTATGTCGATCTAATAAGTAGTATAGCTATGGTGGCTATGGTAGAGGTTGACCGACCTTCAACTTTAGTGCTGGTACAGCTGATCATTGACCTTGAACACATGACATTACAGGCACCGGTTACATAAATGCAGGCTGAGATGCTGGGTCAGATGTGACCTGATACAGAGTTATGTCACCAAAAATTTTGCCTTGTCAGCAAAAATTCTGCCTCATCAGCAACAAACATGTGCGACACACACACACACACACACACACACACACACACGCACACACACAGTGGTCACGTTGATGTTATTTCCATGTCAATATGTCCACATCTAAAATATGTGTCAAAAATACGGTGGCAACTCAATGTTTAAGTCAAGTGCAACAGTGTTACGTCCAGGTTTAAAAATCCATAAATATATTTAAGGGGTGTAACTTAAAGTAAAATGAACGTCAAAAATATGTCAGCAACAACACACATGATGTTTATCTGAAGTGTGACAATGGTGTCTCCACATCCAAAACATTTATGAAAACACATAAAGGGTGCTAGCATTATGATCATAGATTTACTCGAGGATGTGTTACTTGGGTACATAGATTAAATTATGAGTATCCATCATTTTAAGAAGTATTTTAGTAATGCTTCGTCTCAACAAACGCTATTTTACGAGGGAATAACATAATGCACCATGTTGTACACTAGAAAAATGTAATTGATGATATTGAGTGCTTATAACTGCATATCAGGTCACAGCTAACTAAGCATCTCTCCTGCATCGAGGCAACATGCGTATGTGACGTCATGGATTCAAGGTCAATTGCCACAAGTGCCAGTACTATGGTTCGCGGTTGGTCAAACTGCACCAGAGTCGCCATAGCTATTCTACTATCCTGAATGCGCTGAAAATGCAGGTTTACTTTTAATTCAATTACACAGGTAGATGTAGGCTGCTGTTCCATCAAAAATAAATAAATAAATAAATAAATAAAGTTGAGGAAAAGGATTTTTTGAGCAGGTTATGTTGTGTGATACGTTATTCATTGTTTGTACATTAATTCATATTTGAAAATGTTGATAAAAGATCTATCCGAAAGTCACTAAGTTACCATAAAGGTGACTGGAGGGCATTCGAGTTTTTAATGGGGTGAAAGGTGTAAGACAGTTCTGCTTCATCTATACAGATACATCACAAAGAAGAAATTGGCTGTAATGAGACTCTTGCGATTGAGGGAAGTAAGATAAACTGTTTTCACTTTGCTGGCAATACAAATACAGGTATACTTGTTTGCTGTGAAAAAGAGCTAGCAGATTTACTAGACAATGTACTCCTAAAGACAGTTTGCCTGTCCTATACACATAAGATCTATCCCAGAAATACCTAGTTACAGTTGTCGAGCGTGGATACTAGTTTCAGTTGTCAGACTAAGGAAATGAAGATGGTTACATCTTTGCTTTAGTATGTATTTTGATCCCGCAATTAATGACTAAGATATCTGTGAAGAAGCTATTCAGAGATGTGTTGTTCCGCGAAGTGTATTCCTGAACAAACTTATCAAGCCCTAGTGCATCAGGTTAAGATAAAAACCTACGAAAATTCTAAAGGTTGAATAAATAATATTCACTTTGCTGTTATACGGTTTGGGGACCTGAATCATGCAAGTAAATAACATAACAGGTACTCTTAACATGCCCAAGGGTTGCTAAGAGGGTCAGCTAATATAAATCACATCCCCTAATAATAATAATTAAATCCTGGAATTGTGTGCCAATAAAAAATTTAACATTGCTATTCAGTCATGCTACGGTGAGTGCAAACTCATAGACACAAGAAGGGGGGGGGGGAGGATACCATAAATACATTAATGAGATCAATGTTTAATGAATTTAATTAGGGGCTGGCAATGGATAACCACTTGATTATTACCTCATAGCTACCAGGGGTAGTTCAACAATAATACTCTCTTTAACTATGAACATGCCCAACAAGTATTCACAGAGCCAAACTCCAATCCAGATAACAAACAATGATTCGAACTAACAAGTTTCAGTGGGGGATCTGGTAGGACCTCCAAAAGCAGTAACTGCAGATTGCTAGCAATTTCCACAAGGGATTTATGTAACAATGAATGAGCAGATCCCGTTAAACATAAGGTACACACAAATTAATAAATCAAACAAGTTCCCACAGTTGAGGAAGTGATCAATTTAGCATTTATTCAAAAGGAGTGCACCTTCCTATACATGCATCATCGTTAAGAGTATTATATGCATCAGCGTACTGAGGACTGGCACGTGGTAGTACATGGTAGTGGTAAAAGACAGCTGTCATACGCGTGAGCATGCGACAGGCTACAGATAAAAGACTTCTCTTCTACAGTTCTGGATCGTGCAAAGACTATAACGTGCTTGACAAAGAGGTAGAACTGTGTTCACAAGAGAGGTACCAAAAACCCACAACAAAAATTGTTTAATTGAACTACAGCGCTAAGTGAGATATAGAATATGTGTAGGTATCAAATACTCAGAGAGTTGAGTTCCATTCATTTAGAAACATTACAGGACCCTACGCATTGTCTAACGGACATGTGACTGAACATGAGTGAAAATAGCGACAAGAAAAGACTAAGTATTTCAACTGAAAGTTACGTGAGAGTTGAGCTTTACACAAGCATTAAATGGCTGAACCACTTGTTAATGAATTAAGGTCTCTCAATATGATGTCTAATACTACTCATTTGAATATGTGATCGACACAAAGGCACAACTTCCTGAGTTCCCCAACTCATGAAATACACTCCTGGAAATGGAAAAAAGAACACGTTAACACCGGTGTGTCAGACCCACCATACTTGCTCCGGACACTGCGAGAGGGCTGTACAAGCAATGATCACACGCACGGCACAGCGGACACACCAGGAACCGCGGTGTTGGCCGTCGAATGGCGCTAGCTGCGCAGCATTTGTGCACCGCCGCCGTCAGTGTCAGCCAGTTTGCCGTGGCATACGGAGCTCCATCGCAGTCTTTAACACTGGTAGCATGCCGCGACAGCGTGGACGTGAACCGTATGTGCAGTTGACGGACTTTGAGCGAGGGCGTATAGTGGGCATGCGGGAGGCCGGGTGGACGTACCGCCGAATTGCTCAACACGTGGGGCGTGAGGTCTCCACAGTACATCGATGTTGTCGCCAGTGGTCGGCGGAAGGTGCACGTGCCCGTCGACCTGGGACCGGACCGCAGCGACGCACGGATGCACGCCAAGACCGTAGGATCCTACGCAGTGCCGTAGAGGACCGCACCGCCACTTCCCAGCAAATTAGGGACACTGTTGCTCCTGGGGTATGGGCGAGGACCATTCGCAACCGTCTCCATGAAGCTGGGCTACGGTCCCGCACACCGTTAGGCCGTCTTCCGCTCACGCCCCAACATCGTGCAGCCCGCCTCCAGTGATGTCGCGAAAGGCGTGAGTGGAGGGACGAATGGAGACGTGTCGTCTTCAGCGATGAGAGTCGCTTCTGCCTTGGTGCCAATGATGGTCGTATGCGTGTTTGGCGCCGTGCAGGTGAGCGCCACAATCAGGACTGTATACGACCGAGGCACACAGGGCCAACACCCGGCATCATGGTGTGGGGAGCGATCTCCTACACTGGCCGTACACCACTGGTGATCGTCGAGGGGACACTGAATAGTGCACGGTACATCCAAACTGTCATCGAACCCATCGTTCTACCATTCCTAGACCGGCAAGGGAACTTGCTGTTCCAACAGGACAATGCACGTCCGCATGTATCCCGTGCCACCCAACGTGCTCTAGAAGGTGTAAGTCAACTACCCTGGCCAGCAAGATCTCCGGATCTGTCCCCCATTGAGCATGTTTGGGACTGGATGAAGCGTCGTCTCACGCGGTCTGCACGTCCAGCACGAACGCTGGTCCAACTGAGGCGCCAGGTGGAAATGGCACGGCAAGCCGTTCCACAGGACTACATCCAGCATCTCTACGATCGTCTCCATGGGAGAATAGCAGCCTGCATTGCTGCGAAAGGTGGATATACACTGTACTAGTGCCGACATTGTGCATGCTCTGTTGCCTGTGTCTATGTGCCTGTGGTTCTGTCAGTGTGATCATGTGATGTATCTGACCCCAGGAATGTGTCAATAAAGTTTCCCCTTCCTGGGACAATGAATTCACGGTGTTCTTATTTCAATTTCCAGGAGTGTATTACGAATATTGATCAGACGCTAAGCGCATTTACTTTCCTCAAGATTCTTCTAGATCATAATAGTGACTTTGCTGTGAGAATCATTAAACAAAAGCATGATTCTTGTTTGATCAAAGCCCATAGCTACTTGACCTGAACATAAAGCAGTCCCTCGAAAATTACAAGAACTGAAGTAAACGCAATATCGTACTTATTTCAACAACTAAAACTGCTATTAACATCCTAGTACTGAAAAAGAGCCTATTAATCAGAATACTAATTCACTTACATAACATTTTAATACTTTCATCGTACCCAATCATCTGCCTTACTTAACATCAACGTGAAAAGTGCTGCTCAAAACCGTCTACCGTTAGCTAGCCCATTTAAAGCCATGGTGGGAGGAGCAGTACCCCAGAGAGGCTTCGTGTACTCTCGATAACTTAGCGGGACTATCCTTATCAAAACAGCTGTCATGCTGATACAGTTAATCTCTCTGCACACGCGGGAGTATTTCAAATACTGGCAAACCTAAGTCAGTAGATCACAAATTTCATCACAAGAACGTACGTCCAGCTCAGTTTACCATGGATTCTGATTCATATACAGGATTAGGATAAGGGAATAATGCTAATACTGCTTACACAGAGGTAAAAATAAAGAAACAAAACTCTGTAGTTCCCTCGAGGTCAGCTACTATCACAACAAGAAGATTAATTACTATGAAAGAGATCGAACAGATCCCTTCCAAAGCGGAATCATATCGATGCTTTGTGTATTGAATGTAGATTACTAGTTACGCTTCCGACAGAAGGAATAATTAATGACCGAAGCCAAAATGTGAATAGTTCAATGCGTTGTTCTACGTCTGTAGGATGTACCTGGAATATCCTGGTCGGATACTTTTTTTATTTTCGTTCCAGTTATTGTGATCCAAAATATTTGTAAAATTTTTTGGGGAAATTGTTCGGAACTATTTATTGTGTGAACAATAGCTACTTCGAAGAAAGTTAATTGAAGAATGGCACCGACTTGAACGAGACTTGCTATGATTATCGAAATTTGCACGTGCGTTATCGTCAGCATAGGTAGCAAGAAATGAAAGTCTCATTCACTGTTGTTCTTTTCACACTTTTCTATAAACAGGGAAAGAGCTCCCCCCCCTCTCTCTCTCTATCTCTCCCCCTGCCTCCCTCCCTCTCTCTCTCTCCCTCCCTCTCTCTCTCTCTCTACTCAAAGCAACCCACCCTCCCGCACACCCCTCCCCCTCACACACACACGCACACACACACCATCAAACTAAATCTGCACAGTCTATAGTCACCAAAAGATGATAGTCAGCAAAATATGACAGAAATACGCAACGTGACAATTGACAACGCTACAGGAGCGAAAACGCGTTTATAGGTGTACTGTTGAGACATTTAAATGTGAGGTTTTGAAATGTCCATGCAAATATTAATGCAACTGATGACACTAGAATGAATTGTACGGCTGTGTTCGCTGCAGTACAAGGGGAAGTTCCTCCATAGTTGGAAGGGATTTTTACCTTCGAGTTTACTGACATCTGTTCTCTGCGACGCGTGACTAACTAGTGTGTATCTGAAGAGTGTTGATGATTAATTTTTTGATGGGAAATGGATAAGGTAAACTTGGTGACTACACACGGTCTACGAATAACACAAAGGGGCCGCCAAGCTTATTGTCTCCATCCGACTGTCACATCACCATCTCTCGTATGATTTCATCTTTCCCCCATATGGTGTCCAAAACCCGGTAATGAGTACTTATTCCACTCTTTTTTACGATGAGGCTGAGCACCAGGAAACAAGCGAGCGCAAATAACTGCGGCCTTTTCTATAGGCGAATTGAGTCAACAAATTATTTTTTTCCTGATTAGCGATCTCATACCGCTACGGAGATACTGGAGCGGAGGCTGTGGGGCGGGGCACAGCGCACCTCACGGATGCACAGAGATACTGCGGAAACCTGTAAACACTTTACTTTCCTTTGCCTCAGGCGGTACAGGTGTCCGCCGTCCCCCTCACGTCGGCAGTTTGGTCGCTCTGCTTTGCTGAGGACGCAGCCCCGTTGCTCGTGGCCCAGCAGCGACAGCCACGGCAAGGCACACTACCCCGGCAGCGAACTCTTCCATGATGGCTGCGCGCTTGCCTCCGGTGACAAGTGGCACTCGCGTCACACCGCGCCGATCCACCACCCGCGACCGCGACGGCGGAAGGCGGACTCTCGTAGTGAGAATTTACTGTTTAGCTGTTTGGTCTGAATGTTTTTCTCTGGTAAGTAAGAAATTATGACCATCACAGTGTCGGCTCACATTGCGTGCAGCAGCCGGGATGCGACCCCCCCCCCCCCCCCTACTTTCTCCGGGCAGGAGTCGGTCGTGCTGCTAGACGCCTGGTCTAGCCCTCTGCTGGCTGACTGCGAATCCATTGCTACCGCTACGGTCGCAGGTTCGAATCCTGCCTCGGGCATGGATGTGTGTGATGTCCTTAGGTTAGTTAGGTTTAAGTAGTTCTAAGTTCTAGGGGACTGATGACCTCAGAAGTTAAGTCCCATAGTGCTCAGAGCCATTTGAACCATTTGAATCATTGCGAACTTAGATGGTCGAAATGTGCCTAGTCACAGACTGTTCACATTAAAACTAACATATACAGTGACATCTCTGTACGCAATGTGAGCCGACACTGTGATGGTCATAATTTCTTACATACCAGAGAAAAACATTCAGACCAAACAGCTAAACAGTAAATTCTCACTACGACAGTCCAACTGTTCATTGAATTTGTTCTGATAAATCCAGTGAGAGGATCTTATCATGGTATCACTCTCAGCAATAACTCGTACCCATATATTCTACAACGAAAGAAATACGCTTTGTTTTCATAATCGTATAATTACCCCCCCCCCCCCTCCCGCGCAGGGATAAATAAAAATATAGTCATTGAGGTACTTACCCTACACCGAGCCAACTCAAGTGATAATATTTTGCTGTGGTGTCGACAGTTGATATAATACGATGGTATTATGAATTTGATGAGAGATGTTCGAAGAAAGGAAATGAACATTCAAAATTATAACTTAAAATATAAATGCTTAAGAGTACATACGTGAGCGTCATTACTAACAAATTTACATTATTTTGAAAAAAAAAAGAATCAGACACGACACTTGTCCATGGGTAACCATCAGGTGGAAGGCGCCTTCTACATGAATGATGTCAGTGGAGAGCATTGGTCATTTTATGAAACACCATGTCAGGTAGCAGTGAGGTTATGCTGTGATCTTCATTGTTGATAATTGAGGGAATTAACCACAGAATTTATAGATTCAGCAGATATTTTAAAGAAATACTTACAGTGCAAGTGAAGTATTATTTGTGCCGCCTTCTGCCGCTGAAAATCGCAGTTGCTTCCCGATTTACATCAGTTACACAATGTTGTTGTTACGTACCAAATAAGTTCCATTTTTCGTCGAGAAATTTAAAACCAAAGAATATACATAACAGAATCTTTGCAGACAGGACACTGGTTAAGACATGTATGTACATTTGTTGTGTTACTGTGGCCAGTGACAAGGAGGATGTTTTATACACTGTATATTTAATAATGGTAGAAACCGATTACGTTATTTCTGAGTGTTGCAAAATTCAACTATTATAAATTTCTGTGTAATAACATAATGAAAATGAACTGAATTTCTATGTAGTAGCTTAATGAAAATGAAAATAACTACATAAATTGTGAAAAATCTTGACAGGTACACGAAAAGGCTTTGTATATATTGTCTACATTATAGTGTTTATGATTAAAAGTGTGACTATATGGGGATGTAAGATGTATATAACGAAATAGTTACATTTATGACAAGCACATGTGAATGAGTCAAATGTCTGAAAATGAATCAAATACCGTGACGAAAATCCTAAGCAAATTAGATGATTTACTTTCAGAAGTTTACGAATCAACTTATTGTAGTAATACTTAAAAAGCGTATTTTTTGTGTAAACATACATTTTTGAATTAACAGATTATAAGTAGGGTAAATTACAACGTCTGTGGTGTTTGTTGCAGGATTCTAGTGCGAGTCATTTAGGAGATATCGTATTTTTAGAAGTTCCCACACTGACACTTGTAGTACAATACCTGTGGTAGCTCACCCTGAAGAACAGCCCAAGTGCGTACACTCGTTATGTTGATTCTGAGCAGTAAGGAGACAATTGACCATTACAGGTTGTGTTAAAAATGACCACTGGCAGCAGCAATACATGATTTCAGTATGGTATGGAACGACAGCTGCACACGTGCTAGCATATCAGTGGAGACATCCGGGCGGACGCAGTAATGCGTCGTTGCATATCATCAGGTGTAGTTGCCGTATCCTTGTGTACAGTGTCTTTCAGCTTTCTCCACAAAAAAATGTCTACATGTGTCAAATCTGGGGAACGGGCCGGCCAAGGTACGGGCCGTCTCCTTCCAACCCAACAATTTGGAAACAATTCGTGAAAACATGCTGTAGTACTTCATGCCACATGTTGGTACTAAAGGTTCCTCCTGGTCCGCAGAGGAACCTCTTCTAGCATACGCTGAAGATGGTGTGCTAGGGAATTGTGACAATTGCGCGCGTTCAGTGTTCCGTTTATGAAAAGCGAGCCTGTAAGATGATTGTTCATTATCCCACACCACACGTTTACACTCCATGGATGCTTACATTCCACCTGACAAATCCAACGGAGATTTTCAACATACCAGTAGTGCATGTTTCGGCGGTTTACCTGGCCGTGATTGATAAATGTCGCTTTATCATTAAACAAGATACACGATATATCTCGTGTATTCTGTCTTAATACCCATGTACAGAAGTTAACACGAATCTTATAATCGTTTTCAGATAGCTTTTGAAGGAGAGATATGTGATATGGATGGAACGTATATCGATGGAGAATGCGTTTGACACTTGTCTGGCCATACCGCTTTCTCGTGCGATTGCGGGGAAGCAAATCTGCGGACCAAATGCTACAGCAGCAAGTACATTAATGTCCCCCTCTTCTGTCCTCACTTGTTTATTTCTGTTAAGTTGTCTAGACGTTACACTAACAGTTTCACGTAACTGATTGACGAGGTTGATAAATGACTGCCAAAGGGCTGACGTATATTGAGATATCTTGCCGCATACATTGTACAAGAACGAACCGCGTTACTCCTACACTCTCCGTACACCATGATCATGTTAGCTTTTTCTACATTGGTAAATTCCCATCGTCTCACACACTAACTGACTAACAAGTCACAAAGCGACTCAAGGAACACACACGCACACTGTGAGCAAATATAACATCGCACCTAGCAACTACGCAGGTTGAAGGGCACAAAAATAAACTGTCGCTGTGGAAAAGTTTCAAAATACGATATCTCGCAAACGACTCGCACTAGAATCCTGCATCAAATCCCACTGTCATTCTAATTTAGCCTATTTTATACTGTTAATGCCAAGAGGAATTGTTCAATTTAAAAGAGTGTATGTTTGCCCAAAAATTACACTTTCTAAGTATTATTAGTCTTTTGATTGGCTAGCAATACGAGCCCCTGATTATCAATCCATTCTGTGTAACTGCTCATGAATAACACTTCCCGTATCCGCAAGATTTGCGTGGCAAGTTTTAGGTGATTCGCCCTGTATTGTGCGGAGTAGGTAATTTTAAAAATACCAGATTTGCTGAATTTCTCATCATTAGGTTTAAGATTGAAGGACAGTCTGTGACACAGCTACTTGGAGGTTGAAGGTATGTTTCTTATTTTAGTCTGTTTATGGACTTTGGTAGCAAGACTGAAAAATACGAATATTGCCAAAATCGGACCCTTCGTAAAAATAATTAAAATAACACTAAACAAAATTAGGAAACGATAATAAGTCAGAGAAAACGTAATCTGCCTTCAAAGTGTTCTACGTCTTCCAGAAGGTTACAGGGTATCTGTTTCTTTTGCTCAATCCAAGAGACCTGATTTAGAATGTTCCCGTAGGCTTTCTTTCTGATAGCTTGATTTTGTGACGGTTAAGAAAAAGACTGACCTACTTTCCCCAGTAATTTCGTTTTGAAATGGGGTTCAGTGTTATGTCTCTCTACCAACTGTATGGCCATACTTCACAAACCATTACGAGTAAGCCCAAAGAAAGAAGTTATCATAGAATGACAATAGATCTTCTTCAAGATCTTTAGCCAGAATTTTAGGTCTGCCTCTTTCTGTTTTTGCTGCTTCTTCAGGTGTATTGTAGTTCATGTTGGACAACCTCATCAGTTTAGTTTTTGGAACATTAAGCTGTTTTCTATCCTCCTTCCAATCCATCTTCTTTTTCTGAACTGCTTTAATAACTTTAGTCATTCTAGACCGACACCACTTTGTGTGATGAGCCTTTACGACTATTCTCTTGGAATCTGAGAAAGAATCTGAAGACAATAAGAGTGTGTATTGACACAGACAGACTTTGAACACGAAAAAGTAAGCGGTCCGATTCAAGTAACTGAAGGAGATCTAATTTACGTGACTGTATCCTACATGTTATTAACCCAATAGATTTTTAATCTAAATGAAACGATTTATTATAAACATCAATCTTAAACATTATTATTCAAGAACAAAGTAGGTTGCAATGCTTACCTGCAAATATCTACGAAAAATAACGAAAAATGTTGCACAGTGAAAAAACTTTTTGCAATGTCAAAACATGTATTGGCGAACTGATAAGTAATAAGTGAAGTAGGCGTCTTGTACAGTCCACTAGAGCTTGGCAGAAGCCTAAACTACGATTTAACGCTTGGTCCGACTGGAGTTCAAGAGAACACAGGGCCAAGAGACCAAGGGGTCAGTCTTAGTTGTGAGGGGGGAATTCACTTTTGGGCACTTTCCTCTATTATTATTATTTCTTTTCGAAACATTAACAGTAATAATTTGTGTTTCACAGTTATTCTTACTGTACTTTCTCCAGCTGTGTTAATGAATATCTAACATTATTCTTGATGTTAAGAGGATTTCTGGAAAACGCTTTATTTCACATATTAGCGGCTTTATTAGCTCTTTCTTTGCGTGGTAAAATAAAGATGTAAATACTGTTCTAGAATATATTTGATATCTCAGTATAAACAGCCGAAAGATCATCGTGTTTAACCGACATAGGAAAGGCGGAGCTTTCATTCCTTGTACTGATAAGTATTTTTCTTGGAGAGTGGAATGTAATCGGGTTCACTAAGCTTTATGACGGCAGCTCAGGAGCTGTTTGAAGGAGAAGTACTGCATCCGGTTTCGAAAGCCGAGAATAATGAACAGGAGAGGAAAGTGCTAATCCCAAACACCTCTAATGCATCTGTGATGGCAAAAGGGAAATATGTGGACCGGAATCTCGCTCGCCCTCTAGGTCAGATAACATACTGTTTATTTTTTAAATTTTTCTAAAGGTTTGTCTTAGCGTTCTCTGGTTCTGTTCTGTGAACAAAGATTTCTGTAAAAAGACTGAAAAATTGCGCTGTGCGAATCAACATAGGTTTCCCAAGCAGCGACTGTTAGAAAATTAACTCTCTCTTTTCGATCATAATTTTCAGTGGTGCCTAGGTTGATGACATGTTCATTTACTTTCGGTTAGATAGATTTTCGCACTGCTCACTAGTGAATACAATTAGAATTTATAGGCAATATCTGACCAGCTTTGTGTCTAGGTTAAAGAGTCTCTAGGAATAAAAGTCCTTATAATGTTTTTAAAGTGGAGATTTTGTCAGGTTGTAATATACAGTAGATGGTGATTTTGTTACATCGGGACAAGCTGCCAGGAACAATCCCTGAGAGGATAATGAGCAAAAACGATCAAACGAACAAATGGTAGGAAATGCGTTCCAAGGGAGATACTCCAAATTGACAGTGGAGATAAAAGATATTTGACAGTGCAGGTTTCAAAAATTGAAAGTACACAGGAGAACGCACCAGGCAAGTGGGAACATTCTGTCTGTTCTGTTGTTTTAGCTCCATACTCAAAGAGGGCAGTAACGTTGTCCTTGACGGCAGCGCGCTCACACAGAGGCACTAGGGGGATCGGCGTCCGTGTTTCATTGCTGCTGACAACCAAGGAGGTTAAAATTGAAAGGAAGGGGAAATGTTGTTATATGTGCCGAACACTGACGTCAGTTGAAGACTGTGCGCCATCATGAGGAGTCTTAGAAGACTATTTCTCCGTTAAAGTCCTGTGCTCAACCTATCCTCTTAGTGTTAATGCCTTGAATTCACACTTACTTCTGAGTTTGTAGTTTGAAACAATATAATTTAGTGGATGAGTATCAACATCAGACGGTTGAAAACTTAATTTTTTAGCGTCAATTCTTACTGGTCGAGCACGGTGTACATCGCGGCAAAACAGCCGAACGTTGTATTCCTGTTTTTAAGTGAGAGAAAAGAGCAGCACTGCAATACGAATACTTCACCAAGACTCAGCAATATGGCGGAGGCAAGCTTCATTTTTTTTTTTTTTTTGGCGTAAGGGCGTCTCCCTACCAGCTCCTTGGCGACTCACACTGGCGTGGCCGTGTGTCGTGTACTGCAGAGCTGAGAGACCAGCCAGGAACAGACCGACATGGCCTATACACATGGACCGGCAAATGGCAATGGGAAAGCCTCTACAGTACTGTACCAGGAAACGTGTCATCACCGACAGCAGCTGTACCATAAACTGTTTTCAACAACGTTTCGTCATTTACGTGAGACCGCTTCGTTTACGGGAGTGCGTAACCGTGAAAGGTGGGTGCGCCCGGTACGTACACAGCCTTTCACGGAACAGGTGTTGAACATCGCAGATTACGAATCCTGTATATGCACCAGGCAGTTGGCCCGCCAGAATGTGGTAAGCCAGACGACCGCGTGGGACATTCTCCGCGACAACTGCCACTTATAACGCGTGCAGGCCTTTTAGCTACGGTCTTTCCCCCCTAACTGTTTTGTCGCTTGCTCGTCGCACAGGCCACGATAGTGCTGGATTTTTGTCATCCATCCTATTCAGCGGTGAGGCTACATTTATGAGAGGCGGTGACGTCAACTTTCACAACACCCACTTGTGGGCTGCAGAGAACCCCCATGGTATGGCGACAGCGAACCATAGGCAATGGTTCAGCCTCAATGTGTGAGCGGGGATAATTGGCGACCGCCTCGTGATGTAGGCGGGGATAATTGGCGACGGCCTCGTGAGATCAGTCATCTTTCAGCAAACCTATCACAGAAGGAAGGTAATTGCACTTCCTGTGGGTGACCCTGTCTACTCTGCCGGAAAACATGCCTTATGGGATACTGCCTGATGGTGCCCCATCTCACATCTGCATTTCCGTGCGGAGGCATCTCGACAACATTTACACCGGCCGATGGATCTGGCGATGTGGAACAGTTGCATGGCCCGCCCTGTCCTCGCATCTAAATCCTTTAGATTTGTACTAGCGGGGACACCTGAAAGAATTTGTATATGCGGAGCCCATTCCATACTTGTATAGATATTGGAACAAAACATTCATGTTACCTGGCGCTTTTCGGTTGCTGGCTGGCACATCTGAACATATGCGCCAGTCAATGCCGCTTCGTTTTCGCGCTACTTTGAGGTCTTTGGAAGTCACTTCGTATACCCTGTCTAATGATTGTCTCATCACAGCACACAGGCATGATGAAAAAACAAATACACCGCATCAGAGACACCGTGCATTTCCAGCCGTATGTTCATACGAAACCTCAGGGATTGTTTCCTGCAGTTTGTCTCCATTCAGCAAACTCAGCCCATGTAAATCTCCCTCATTAGCTACAACAGTCTTTCCGTTTAGTTTTGCGGGAGATTATGTTGTTTAATGACGATAGTTTTCGAGTAGGATGCTATCATTGAACAGCTGTATCGCTGCTAGCGTTCTCGTCTTATGTCTGAAGAACATACATAACTTTATCTAGGAGTAAACAGAAAAATTTACAGATGAGTCTATAGCATTTGCTTAACCACTAGTCATTTTTCTGAAGCAATGGATACATAATGTGGCAAAGTCGTTTCAAAGTAAAAAGAAATGTTACACTCTGAAAACGCAAAGGAAGAACGTAGAGGCGTGGATAAGTAAAAGAAGATAAATAAATAGAAATATTATAAGGTGTCAAGGAAGAATTATTGTTCACGATATGTAATGTAAATTAATTGATATACCATGCTGGAAGCCTCATGAGACTGCTACTAGGTAATTCTGTTGTACTCGTATGTAGGGAAGTCACAAATCGAGGTTTTCTTTTTTTTTTTTGCAAAATACAGTAAGACCTGTAATGGAGAGACACAGGTGCAGGGACCGGGAGCTGACAGTCAACCTAAGCAAATGTAATATGAATAGGTGTAATTATGCCATAACATTTATTATTGTTTGATTACACGATTGCTGATTAATCACTTGAACAGAAAAATCCAGGGCTTTTGAAAAAGATGGGTCCGATTTCACAAGGCTGTATCTTCTATTTGAATGATGATTGAAGCTTTGGGGTGGATTTTAACTTACCATAAAATTTTATTTCCAAATGAACGACCCTGTTTACGAAGGTATATCTTTTACATACATGCACATTCAGCCACTGCGTACTTTTTATATTTGAGTTTAGGATCGAAGTTTTCATTACCTCTCACAGGTGTTCAATTTAAGAGCATTTTTGGAGTTGAGCTCCATTCACTAATGTTGCTTTGTGGCATAGCAATTCAAAGGGAGGGTAGGTACACAGGGTGGTTCAGCCGCCCCTACCAATGTGTTTTGTGCAACCTGCAACGCCTTCAAATATCACGTGCAAGATTTTCATATTCTCTTGCACGCTAACGCTAACTGTTAGTACACAGAAAAAATGAACAGGACCTTTTTGTAGGAATTTTAATGTAGTCACATTTTGTACCGGGATACGTTTTTGTTAGAAACCGTAGTTTTCGAATTATTCAAGAAAAACGTACAAAACTGACCCCATAACGGGTTTTCCTTGAATAACTCGAAAAACGTTTCCACCATTGGTAACGTACCCCAGTACAAAATTTAACTACATGAAATTTCATACAAAAAGGTCCTGTTCATTTTTTCTGTAGGACTAACAGTTTGTGTGAAGTGAGTAAGAGCATCTGAAAATCCCGTGCGTGGTTTTTGAGGTATCTCAGGGTTGCAAAAAACCTTTCGATAGGGACGGCTGAATCATCCTGTACGGACGGAGTCTAACAACATCATCCCCCACCCCTCCACTCGTCGCCCATCCCAGCCTCCCAACCCAAACACTCAAAATAAAATCAAAAATAAATAGAAAATCACAATCAACGATATAAGGCAACCACGGAGGCCAATATTGCAGTGAGTGACGTGTTGGCTTTACCGTCTATCGATGGTTGATGCTGCTCTCGTGCCGCACCCTCGTCGAAAATCACGCTACACAGTTCTGATTGTATTGCAATTGTTGAAGCGTAGAACAGAATAAGCGTTTTGTTGCTGTGTCATCAGCATCACGGTTGGACGCGCATTAGGTAAGGAAGGCAGAGTGGGAGAAGGATAGGGCGAGCTAGCTGCAGTAGGGTACCCCTACTGGCAGCCACATGAGCTGGTAACTTAGAACTGGCACCAGTGTCGACTTTCAGTCCCGATGCGGAACTTAGATATCTACCCCAGAATTCTACCTTCATTCATGCAGAAGAAATCTGATGAAACGTTCTGTATTCGGAGGTAAGGTCGAACAAACACTGAAATTAGTCGCGCAACAGGTAGATGCCAGATTGACTTTCACTGGAAGACGTCGTAAGGAAATGTAATTTACTCACGACAGAAATATGAAACATCCTACCGAGTCTTGAGGATTGTGTGTCATCCTGGGATTCTTATCAAGTTGAAGAGGCTGAGAAGTTTCAAAGAACAGCCTCGCGTTTCGCCAGAGACTCGCTTGATTACAATGTCACGGTTATGTTGCTTCAGCTCTAGTGGCAGACGCGTAACAAGAAATGTGTTGGGCATCACGAAAGAGCCGAACTACTTTCGCACTCGTCCATCTGGTTAATCGTCTTTTCACTAAAGCCATTGCAGCCGGACTGTGTTATGTTTATGTTCGTTAATGACGTTCAAAATGTTCAAGACAATCTCTGAACCTGCTGACCGTGAAGTGCGTTCTATAACACGGGATTTAAACGCAAAGAATATTAAGCCAGCTGAAATTAATCGTCAACTTGCAGAGGTTTATGGTGAAAATGGATTGACTGATGGAATCATGAGGAAGTGGGTGAGACAATTCATGACCGAAGCACGGAGTGGGCGGCGTTCTGTTGTCAGTGACGATTTGCTTAAGACAGCGAAAAAGAAAATTCGTGAAAACAGACGGTGTACGATAAGAATGCTTTGTGGTGAGTTTCAACAAATTTTAAAAACTGTTCTGCATGAGTTTCTCAGAAACCGCTTAGATTTTCGCAAATTGTGTTCCCATTCAGTTCCGAAAATGGTTATGGTTGTCTACAAAGCGAAGCAAACTGGCTGTGTTTTGACAATTTTTATCCGATACAATGATGATGAAGACCAGTTCTTAAACAGAATTGAGACGGGTGATGAAAATTGGGTTTTTCATGTCATTGCAGTATCAAAACTACAGTTGATGGAGTAGAAGCGCACTGGGTTCTGCGACAGACAGGGCTTTTTTTCTGTTGAGTTCCTCCCCAGAGGTGAAACCGTTGAAGAAACATTGAGAAAAATTCGGCACCAATTCAAAATAAAAGGTCTGGAATGCTCAGTCAAGACATTGTGTTGCTTACCCATTCCTCTGGTGTCACTCAAAACCTTATTCAGCAATTCGGTAGGCAGCAGTTCGAGCACAGTACGGTCCCGATGTCGCACCTTCTGAATATTACTTGTTCTTGAACTTGAAGCGTTATTTTGAAGGACGGCGCCTTGACAGCGATGGTGACACAAGAAACGTTGTTCAACAGTGTCTGTCTTCACTGGCGGCATCTATCTATGAAGAGGGCACAGGAAAGTTGCTTTCCCACTATGACAAATGCCTGAACAGTGATGCCAACTATGAACAAAAATAGTTAAAAATGCTCTTTCTTATATAAATAATGTTTATTTGAAAAAAATATGTTTTTATGAGTTTCTTCCCAAAACGGTACTGACTTTCCGGACCTGTCTCATATAAGTTTTTCCAGAACGCTCTGAGGATAAGAGATTGTCTTCCACGTACATGTCACGAAATGGCGATGACAGCATAATCTGATTCATTCCCGCATTAACCAGATTATACTTTCATTGCCACTTCGTGACACGTACACTGATAAGCCAAAACTTTATGAGCACTGCCCACTGCGACTTTGGATGGCGCCTAATGGCGTTGGGGGCACTTGAAACGGTAACACAAGTAAATAACCGGAGCAGACACGGACGGGAGATCACCCTAACGAAGATACGGGTTGCAAATGGAGAAATCCGTTGAGACAAGCGACATTGACAAAGGACCGATTATCATTACGCATAGCCTGTGAACAAGTATCACGAAAACGGTGAAACTGGTTGTCGTGGTCACCTACGGAATGAGGCGGAAGGACAGTGAAACTACCACTAGGTGCTAAATGCTTGGAGGTACACGAGCCTTCACAGAATGTGGGATTCGGGGACTTGTCTGTGCTGTAAAGTAGGGTAGATGGTGATCTGTGGCATCTCTGTCAAATGATACAATGCTGGTGCACACACAAGAGTTTCGGAGCACACCGTTCATCGTACATTGTTGAACACGGAGCTGCGCAGCAGATCACCCCTATGAGTTTATATGTTGACACAACGACATCGTCAATTATCGCTGGAGTCGACTATTCGGGTGAATCACATTTTTGCTACACTGGATCGCTGGTCGTCTCCACAAACGCCATCATCGCGATGAACGGCGGCTCGAAACGTGCAGCGCACGACGGACGCAGGTTGGTGGGAGCAGTATTACGCTATGGAAGACATTCTCATGCCCTTCCATGGGACTTGCGGTAATAATCGAAGACACTCTAACAGCTGCGACCTACCTGTATCCCTGCACGCTTGACGTCTACCCCGACGGCGATGTCATCTTTCAGCAGTATAATTCTCCGTGTCTAGGGGCCAGAACTGTGCTACAGAGGTTTGAGGAGCATTATAATGAACTCACATTGACGTCTTGGCGACCATACTCACCTGAGGTAAACTCTACGAAACCTATTTGGGTCGCTATCGGGCGCCATCACCGTGTACGCAACTCAGCGATCCGTTATTTACACGAATTACTTGACCTGCGCGTAGACATCTAATGTCACATACCTCCACAAACCAACCAACAAACTGGTAAGCAGAAACAGTGATGTATTTCGTTCCACGGACGGACAAACAAGCTATTAAGCAGGTGGTCATAATGTTTTGGCGCATCAGTGTGTAAAGGGTGTATCAAAAAGGACTTTACAAATTTGGAATGATAAAGAAATTTATTGAGAGAACTTATAGACAAACAACCTCAAGTTTGACTCACGTAGAGCATCAGTAACCTATTCCGCCACTAGTAGCACCAGCGTTGTTCACAGTTAAATTGGTTACTTTCAGAGATGCGGTGCGTGTCGCTGTGTGTTCTGGTTTCGTGAAACAAATTCTGCAGCAACTGCTCGCCGTAAATTTCGCACCAAATACGCTAAAGAACCTCCAAGTGGGCCCCACAATTTACTCTTGGCACAAGAGCTTTGTTGAGACTGGTTGCTAACTGCGACATGATAAATCACCTGGTCGCCCGTATGTTTTCAAACTTTCTAATTCCACAGATCGATGAAGATGACAGAGATGGGATGGTCTACTACCAGCAAGACGGTGAACCACCTCATTTCCTCATGAAAGTTTGAGGTCTCCCCCATAATCGCCTTCCAGGTCGGTGGCTGGCCGTGAAGGGCCAATCCTACAGCGGCGAGGTGTGAGGTACTCGCAGCTGTAATCGCCTTTAAAAAATTTTAAGAGCAATAGTGTTGTTGTAATTATTGTGATTATCATTATAAGTTACTGTGCCTCATCATGTCCCAGTAATACACGGGATAATGCCGTATGCCGACTACTAAAGCACAATGCGCAACCTCGTAAAGATTAGGCCTGCTGAGGGATACCGGATACTTGGAAAATACTAGTTATTGAATCTACACGGATAAGGATAATGTTAAAGATTCCAATACTTAGAGTTTGACTCATATTTTAGGTCAATTCTACGATGCTTACTTTCAAAAACTTCTGTCATGTTGTCGTAGAATGACACTTGTTGTTTCACAGACTTGAGCAATCGTTTTTCAGTGGACAAGAAAGCAATCTGAGAAAGTCTGATTTATCACTGCGGATTTCGAGGATAAGTTTTGTGTCTCTTCAGTGCTGAAAATGATGTTTCTGCTCAATCACTGGTTGCCAGAGTGGTTAAAATTAATTTTATTAGCTTTGAGGTTCCAGACAGTGCTTCACCGACACCACAGGTGTTAAGACATTCCCAACAGTACAATTTGTATGTGTCTTTGCAGTCGCATAACCATTTTTAAGAGAATCTCTGGATAATTTTCAGTTACTGTATTTAAATATGGAAGATAAGATGTAGGCTGTCCCAATCTGATCGCATCACTGTTCCCCTCAAAACTATGTCCTCCAAATGGATGTTTGCACGGACTTTCCAGCATACGTTTACAAACTAACATGCTTTCATCGTTTGAGGAGCTCTGCATTTTGCCCATATTGCTTCAGCAACCCTCATAACACTTACGCAGAAACTACATTAAAATCGTTAAAAGTATACATGTTCACTAAAGCTACAATGAATAAATAATAATATGTACTAAACACTATGAAATACAGAAATTTGTACACCGATTTATATCTGAATACGTTCAGCACTGTAGTGCGCGAAAGAATAACATATGTTGTAAGTAGGCTGTTTATGTTTTCTTATTGGCAACGTTACGTAGCGCTCTGTATGAAAATCACTGGCTGTGCTGTGTGCAGTCTGTGGCTAGTTTGCATTGTTGTCTGCCGTTGTAGTGTTGGGCAGCTGGATGTGATCAGCGCGTAGCGTTGCGTAGTTGGAGGCGAGCCGCCAGCAGTGGTGGATGTGGGGTGAGAAATGGCGGAGTTTTGAAATTTGTAAGACTGGATGTCATGAACTGCTATGTATGTTATGATTTTTTAACACTATTAAGGTAAATACATTGTTTGTTCTCTATCAAAGTCTTTCATTTGCTAACTATGCCTATCAGTAGTTAGTGCCTTCCGTAGTTTGAATCTTTTATTTAGCTGGCAGTAGTGGCGCTCGCTGTATTGCAGTAGTTCGAGTAATGAAGATTTTTTGAGGTAATTGATTTGTGAAAGGTATAGGTTAATGTTAGTCAGGGCCATTCTTTTGTAGGGATTATTGAAAGTCAGATTGCGTTGCGCTAAAAATATTGTGTGTCAGTTTAAGCACAGTCATGTATAATTTTTCAAAGGGGACGTTTCATATGTCGACCCTTAGCCGAGGATACCTCATTGGAATCTTCTGATTTTTTCTTGTAGTTTGTGTAATTAGTGCAGCCTTTGTTTATTGCTAGCGCTTAATTGTAGAGAGAATTTCCTTTGTAGTTGTAGTTTTTCATTCTTCTACAGTAAAACAGTTGTGGCATGCATGTATATTTGCACCAAGTATTTCGCAGCTGCTCTTGCAATTAATGAGATATTATTTTCAATGCTATGTTAATGTGTTTTCTTATTTTGCTCTTCAAATTGTGCTTTTCTGTGTGTCGTGTGAAATATTGTGACAATAATGGCGTGTGAAAAACGTAATACTAGGCTCCAAAGTAAACTGAGAAATGACAGTGAAGACGAAAGCAGTGTGTTAGCGCCACCATGTAATGAATTAACCAATGTTCAAAGTAGTAATTTGGTAATTGTGCATAGGGAAATGGAGCGAGCTGCAAATAATGGTGTAGGCAGTGAAACAATTAGTGAACAGGGAAGTATTATCGATCGATCGGTCGGCAACAGCTTGCCTCAGGAATCGGGAATGACAGGACACAATCTTGCAAATACTGCAGATTCAGGTTTTGGGTCCTCACCGTTTTCTCAAATGAGTCAAGACACATTTTTTGCTTGTCAAAATGTGAATGTTGCCGGTGAAATGCACTGCCAAAAAGCATAGAGAAACAGATTCCAGACACTAATACATTATTATTGCAATTAATGCAACAAATGGAACAAAATTAGAGACAAACACAGCAAAAGCTTCAAAAGTTAGACACAATGGAACAAAATCTTCAAAAGTTAGACACAATGGAACAACACAAGAGACAAACACAGCAACAGTTAGACACAATGGAACAAACTCAGAGACAAACACAGCAAAAGCTTCAAAAGTTAGACACCACACTTGAGCAAACACGTGAAGATTCAACTACTGAGTTGCATAACATTGAATCGAAATGTCAAAAAGTCTGTAATGACGCAAAAATACAAATTTGTGAGCATTTTCAACCTTGAAAATGCATGAAAATGCATTACAGAATCATGAAGCAGCCATAAAAGAACTGCAAACCATTGTTCATGAAAATCATGAGACCTTGTGGGCTAAAATTGACTCAGTTACATCTACCGATTCGGTTACGCTACTTGCAAAAACTCAGGAAAACTTAAAGGACACAGTAGATACGATTTCAACACAAATGGACACTCTGAAACTTGGTTCAGAAAAACACACAGAGGAAATAATTTCACTATCGGATAATGTAACCGAACTTTCAGATCAGTTCACTAACTTATCTACAAAGGTAGATGATGATCTGAATGACACAAGACCTGTAGCCTTCACTGACACTGAAGAGTATGAACAAATTAGAAAATTCAAACAAAATCAAAATCAAATTAATACACTGTACAAAAGAGAAATCCGGGAAGTACAAGATCAGTTGGCACAAGTAATACAAGAATTACATATTTCAGAGGACACTCGCGCTCCAGTACGGGAAGAGGGACATAGAAATACGGAACAACCACAAAATAATAACACAGGACACTTCGGAAATTATGAAAGAAATTGGCAAGGCGCATTGAATTTTGAGATGGAATCGCCGAAACGACGTAACAATCAGCGATGTGCGACTCGACGACACGATGATTTTGACTATAAGCTGTTCATTACTACACGTAAATTCAAAACATTTAAGAATTCTGACAACGACATTCATCCACGAGTATGGCTTCATCAATTCTCTCATTGTTTTCTTCCCAACTGGTCATTGCAGCACAGATTAGAATTTATGTGTGGCTACTTAGAGAATGAACCAGCTTTAAGAATGTGATCAGTCATTCACGATTGTCACAGTGAAGGAGAATTTTATCATGCCTTCCTCTCAGCATATTGGTCTCAAGCTACACAAGACCGAGTAAAACATAGCATCATAGTGATGAAACATTTCGAACAATCTGAATTCTCCAGTCTTGTGAAATATTTTGAAGAAATGTTGCATAAGAATCAGTGCCTGTCAAACCCATACAGGCCCTCAGAACTCATCCGCATTTGCTTAATCAAATTACCTGAACATTTACGACGTATTATTTTAGCAGGACGTTGCAAAGACGACATCGAAGCTTTTCAGGGACTCTTACAAGAATTGGAAATTGACATGACAATAGTGGAATGCGAAAACACTAGCACAACAATTACAGGTCACATCCGTCACAATTCCGCGATAAAAGAAATAATAACTGGACACGACAAGGCTATTCTCACAACACAAATCGTGACCAAAGCAGACACCATCCGTATGACAACCGTTGGCAGAATAATAGTTACAGAGAAAGATCGCTTTTCCATAGTAATGAATATGACAGAGACAACCATAGAAACAGACAATATGGGAACCAAAATAATTATTATAAAGGGAGACAGAATAACCTCAGACGCAACGGTCCACCACGCAGTTACGATTCCGGGAGAAATTCTCCACCATATGACCGACAAACAAGAAACTATGTAAACTACCGACAAAACGACAGACCTGAATTCCATCAGAACTGCTTCAAACAGGGCAGGGCCTTCTCGTCAAGGTGAATTTGTAGAAGTTAGGTCTCCTAATCCCAATAACAGCGCGCGCCAACAAAGAGACAGACAATGACTTGCACAGCAGGCAGCCACGTGCGCCAGCCGGCTCAGCGAAAAATAACATAGACGCTAACCTTGAGAAAAAGTTTAGCATTCCTTACCGACGTATACGACATGATGATTGCGTTCAAGTTGATATTCTGTGTACTAGGAAGAGTAAAAAATGGTTCAAATGGCTCTGAGCACTATGGGACTCAACTGCTGTGGTCATAAGGCCCCTAGAACTTAGAACTACTTAAACCTAACTAACCTAAGGACATCACACACATCCATGCCCGAGGCAGGATTCGAACCTGCGACCGTAGCGGTCGTGCGGTTCCAGACTGTAGCGCCTTTAACCGCTCGGCCACTCCGGCCGGCGGAAGAGTAAAGGTTTGCATCACATTTCACATGTAAAACCGTTTATTGAAAGATAATCTGCTTTTTCACTTCACATTTCTAGTATGCATTGTCAGACTTAGAAACTGTTAACATGCAACAATGTTTTGAAGTTCACTATCCAGTCTAGAACCTAGGGAACATATTTAGACTGTATTTACGAGTGCATTGTTATAGTGAACAGACGACACAGTGTTATTGTGTGTGTAAATTCTTGCTTGTTAGTTGCACGATTACGTAACGACTATAAGGCTTACGTACTTAGAACATATACTGGTACTGCTAATGAGATTTTAATGCAACATTTTGGTTTACTTGAAAATACATTCTAGATTTAAAGTACTCTCTGAGAGATACCAGATGACACAGTGGTTAGTTTATTTGACAGTTACACAATTATATCGTGACGCTACTAATATGTGACACAATTTACATTGTTGCTTTTGAGGTGTATCTGTTTTATATCTGCACAGTTCTTCTGTATTATTCTGGAAAGTAAAAGATGTTTTAGTAGTAACTTCTGTAGTATAGTTACAATGAGATAGCCTTTTCCGTAGCACAACAATACGTTACATGATAGTACTTTCTTGATCAAGGTAAGGTACGTAATAACTACGATATCTATACGCAAAGCATTTCACTTTCGTTTATGATGAGGTAAGTACACTGACTTCAGCAGAACTTTGCTTACAGAGAACGATAGCTACGACACTTCCACGGAATTATCTTACAGCAAGACGCACATTTAGCGCTACAGGACACGAATTTGAGAGATTAATTTTGTACTTAAACCATTTATTTTTCAAGATTTTTGAATTGCAAAGAAAGTTTTCCATGATACATTTCATTCCATTGCTGTAATCTGTAACACCTGAGGGTATAATCACATTAACCCTCAGGGGGGTACACGCTTACTTTGTGTACCATGTGTTTGGCAAGCACAAGGAGCCCTAGCTAATATGGTATTTGCTTATACAACTTTACACATCGGTACCATATTTCTCTAACACACAAATTACACAGCTATTTGATCATTTAACTGAGAGATAAACATATTTTTTACTACATCAGTGACACATGTTTACACAATTACGCAGTTGGGTAACTTCACACTTATGAAATTGTATTTTGTCTGTACTTTGTGAACTGTTCATATTTTTTTGGAACCATTGTGATACTATGAGAGCTTAGAATGATGTATTTGGTAAGGAATCATGATTTTTAAAGTACGTTTGAGGTAGATGACACTATTGAAATGAGCAGAGAATTTTTTTTAGGTTTTGAAATTATTGGAGGAAGCTACGACGATTTTGAGAATTGACTGAGACGTTATGGTATTATTACGACGACGATATGTATTATGCTGTTGAGGTATGTTTATCATCAATAAGATGATGCTACCGTATATGAGGAATTTGATTATGCTACGTATTTCTTATGATGAAATATTGAAGAAGTGTCGACGAATATGTATATGTATAATAAGGTAAGGAATAATGAGTAGTGGTTAGGGACTCTGATTTGTGGAAAAGGATGTTGGAAACCAAGAATCGTACTTTAGAATTATGAAATGTGTGTACATGTGTGAATGTATTACAATGCCACTGAAAATTTTTTGGACACTGTTATATTCATAGGATTGTGTTTCTACGCATTTGCAACGCAAATTCTCGACCTGTGAAATTTTTTATATGAGACTGTCACTGTAAGCAAACTGGTGTCGTAAATATTTCGGTAAGAAAGTTAAGTGACCACCTGCACGTAATGCGTCGTGGGCACCCAACTGCGCGACAGTCACCTGGAAAAAAGCAATGCCTTTCAGAGGCACAGGTAGAAAAAAAAGAGGCCATTATCCTCGCTATTGACATTTCTTTGTAGAAAGCATCGCAAATACGACACGCTCAAACTTGAAAACATATGATAACACTGTGGAGCTCTTAATTTATGATATTTACTAAAATGCCTAATGAAATGATGAGAAACATTTTTACATCTATTGTCTTTCTAGTTGAGAGATTGCTCAATTTGTTTAATATCTAGTTTCTAGCTACCCTGCAGCATTGGTTAAAATAAAATTTTATAGATTTACTAATATAAATATTTTATGCCTGCAGACCCAGTAAAGAATAACTTTTTGATGTACTTAAAAAAAACAAAGGAGCACAAAAAGACATTTCCCTTCACAGGAATTGCATACAGAATTTTCTTTTCAAGTACTTGGTAATTTCTTTTGTAGAATAAATTGTGATGCATGACTCTAGTGTTAAGATGTGACATAGGTATTAGACATGGCCATCTTTAGTGTAATATTTTTTCTGCTTGAGCTTTGTCATGTTTAGATATAAGTAATTGCATTTGCTGCTGCTGTTTGCCAGGCATAGTGCTACTAAATTTCACTTTCTATTACTCTGTTAAGCTAGTTTTACTACTGATTTATTTTTCTTGTTTGCTGCGCATTGCCTTATATTAGTTGTAATATTGCGTTTGCTTTGCTAATTTATGCTGCTTGCTTTGCCAATTTGCATTTTTTATCATTGCTGTTTGTGTTAATTGTTTTGTGCTGCTGCATTGCCTTGTCCCTTAGTTTAGCATCTGAGCACAGTGGATTTAAGTTAGCTTAAGATGGGGTAGGCCATATAAGAGAACAAGTTGTGATGAATTGGAAGAAATACATTGAGAAGGTATAAGAAAATGGTTTGGCCAAAAAAGTATTTTGAAAGAGGATATGAACCAAAAAAGTAGGGTTTAGGGATAACAGGTTAAGGTAGGATTTTCTTGGAAATAAATGATGAGGTAAGATAATGGAAAATAAATAATGAGGTAAGAAATATGTGAACATATAAATACAGAAAGCATGCTTGGATAGGATTTTTTTTGGTGGAAACAAATGTTGAAATAAGACGAAAGATCTATGGAATGAAGTTTTGGGTTGGACTGCAGTACCAAATGTTACCCTGAAAACGAACCCTGTCTTTCCTTTCGTATTATTCCGCTATGTGTTTATGTATCCTTGTGTACTTGTCTTTTTCATATCTTTATGTGTTTAGGTAAAAAGATTTATGTTGTAGAATTTTTCAAATACTATGTTAATTTCTTTGTAAAGATGTTTAGACATTATTTATTCTGTTCTGTTATAATGCTCATGTGTGAAATTAATGTTTAGAAAACTATTCTCATTATTTTATATATTCACTTATGTCATAATTCCTGTAACACTGATGTATATGTTTATTTCTATTCTTTTGTAAAGTCTGTGTTACTACAAATGTTATCTGTACTGTTACGTTCTTTAATGATGTATTTTGTATCTTTGTAATTGTATTCTTATGTTATAAAATTGTAATTGACACCAGTTCATCATATTATTAACTTCTAAGTTCCATTTCACTGCACACGTTTCTGTTGGTCATACTATATGGACAATATGTGAGAAGTAGGGACTGATAGTGTTTGCACGTGTGTTAATAATTCAGCAAGGGACTGGATAACAGCATTGCTGGTTCTAAGGACAATTCCAAAAACTTTATGAGTGCACAAGTGGTGGTTATGGACTTGCTATATTATCCGCAAGACTCTTCAATGGTGATTGTGCACCTGCACAGTCACAACAGATGGCTGCTGGCCATCTCTACAAGGACTACAGTGGGTCTGCATCTTTGATGACCCACCAATACCATTATTTTTACAAGGACTACAGTGGGTCTACACCTTTGCTGACTCACCAGTACCATTATTTCTACAAGGACTGCAGTGGGTCTGCACCTCTGGTGGCCCACCAATACCGTAATCTCTACCAGGACTACAGTGGGTGTGCTCTGTAATGATCTACCTACCAATATTCTTCAAAACTTCGAATGACTCTGCTGTGGGTTTGCTCTGTTGTGGCCCATTACCTGTCTCCATGTGGAGAGTCAGCACTGTCTTTCCGTTGGAAGGACAACACTACTTCTTCAAGACTGCATGGAAATCCACTACTTCCGTGTGCATTTTCTTTTACTGCTCAGCCTTTGAGAAAAACACAGCAATTTTACTGTGATGAATGATCAGGACTGTCTTTATGGACTGTGAGAAAATTTTAGCTTTTGACCAACATTGTATCAATAAGTGTGTGCATTTGGTGTCTTTGTTATTGTAATTATGAAAAATTTTATCAAATCATTATTGGCCACTGCCCAAAACAATTTGTGAAATTTTCTGTGGGGAGCTTGGGGGCTATGTAAGTAGGCTGTTTATGTTTTCTTATTACGTAGCTCTCTGTATGAAAATCACTGGCTGTGCTGTGTGCAGTCTGTGGCTAGTTTGCATTGTTGTCTGCCATTGTAGTGTTGGGCAGCTGGATGTGAACAGCGCGTAGCGTTGCGCAGTTGTAGGGGAGCCGCCGGCAGTGGTGGATGTGGGGAGAGAAATGGCGGAGTTTTGAAATTTGTAAGACTGGATGTCATGAACTGCTATGTATGTTATGATTTTTCCACACTATTAAGGTAAATACATTGTTTGTTCTCTATCAAAATCTTTCATTTGCTAACTATGCCTATCAGTAGTTAGTGCGTTCCGTAGTTTGAATCTTTTATTTAGCTGGCAGTAGTGGCGCTCGCTGTATTGCAGTAGATCGAGTAACGAAGATTTTTTGAGGTAATTGATTTGTGAAAGGTATAGGTTAATGTTAGTCAGGGACATTCTTTCGTAGGCATTATTGAAAGTCAGATTGCGTTGCGCTAAAAATATTGTGTGTCAGTTTAAGCACAGTCATGTATAATTGTTCTAAGGGGATGTTTCAATGTGTCTTTAGAAAAGATAGAGAGTCGTAGGCGCTACACGATTATCAACTGCCTTTAAGAGCTGCACAGCCTTCCTTCTCTCTCTTCAGCGGAAGCGAGAGAGGGGATGGATCTTGCAATGGGATGCGCGTTCACCGTTAATCGCTGTTGCTTAGAAGTTACAGGATTGTAGCAATTAGCTGACCAGCCCCTGTGGCATTCCAAACTCTCCTGATGACAGCAGATCCTAACACGCCTCGTCCCTGCAATCGCGTGACCACCTCGCTCCCCAGACATGTCACACTGGATTTCTTTCTCTGAGGTTTCATTAAAGACCGTGTGTATGTTCCTCCCCTATCTAACAATTCAGCCGACATTGAATATCGAATCTATTCTCCCGTTGCACAAGTTACCCCCTAGTTGCTGCAACGAGTGTGGAAAGAAGCTGATTACTGATGGGAAGTTTGCCGCACCACAAATAGTAGTCACATTGAACCAAAATGTCTTTTCACACTTTCATGTGAAACTTGAGGTTGCATGCTACAAAATGACACATTTACCTATTATGTAAATTAGCTCAATTTCTATGTCATTCCAAAGATGTAAAATCTTTTCTGACTCAACCTGTACAGAGGCGTACCAACAATCGTTCTTTCCTTTTCCACAAGTGTTGCAAGGGGTAGGGGAGGGGAGTGTTGTTGAAGACATAGTGTATACTGGTTAACCAAAAGAGTATGACCACCTCTACAATAACTTGTTAGTATGTCTTTGAAACGAAATACCTCACTGATACGCAGAATCAGTGACGTATTTCGTTCCAAAGACGGACTGAAAAGTTATTATGCAGGGGGTCATAATCTTTTGGTTCATTAGTATACACTATGTCATCAACAACACTGCGTATCAGGGATCTGACAGTTCGTTGGTATGTCTGTGTGTGTAGATGTCTGCCCACAGGTCATGTAGTTTGCATGACTAACGGGCCGCTGATTTGCGTAGGCGATGATGACACCCGACAGCGACCCAGATAGGTTCGATAGGATTTACATCGCCGAAACACCAATGTGAGTTCACTATAATGCTCCTCAAGCCACTGTAACACGGTTCTGGCTCCGAGACACGGACAATTATACTGCTGAAAGATGGCATCACCGTGGTGCAGGTGGTACACAGCTGTCAGCATGTCTTCAGTTACTACCTCAGGTCCCTTGCAAGCGCAGTAGAATGTCTCCCATACCATAAAACTGCTCCCACCAGCCTGCGACCGTGGCGCGCTGCACGTTTCCATCCGCCGTTCACCTCGATAACGGGGTTTGTGGAGACGACCAGTGACCTATTGCAGCAAAAATGTGATTCACCCGAAGAGCCGACACGTTTTCGTAGATCTTCGGTCGAATCCAATGTTCCCGTGTTCACTGCAATCGTAATTTACTATGTCGTTTGGTCAGCATGTCAACACATCGTGGTGCTCTGCTGTGGAGCTCTATGTTCAACAATGTACGGTGAAAGGTGTGCACCAGCATTGTGCTCTTTCGGCAGAGATGCCACAGACCGCCATCTGTCCTACTTTACAGAGCACACAAGCCTTGGAACCCTATGTTCAGTTGCCGGCCGGAGTGACCGAGCGGTTCTAGGCGCTACAGTCTGGAACAGCGCGACCGCTACGGTCGCAGGTTAGAATCCTGCCTGGCGCATGGATGTGTTTGATGTCCTTAGATTAGTTAGGTTTAAGTAGTAGGGGACTGATGACCTCAGCAGTTAAGTCCCGTAGTACTCAGAGCCATTTGAACCAACCCATGTTCAGTTAAGAGTCATGGACCTCTAACCATTTAGCGTCTAGTGATAATTTCACTGTCTTACCTTTTGTGTAGATGCTCGCGACAGTAGTACGTGAACATTCGACCCTTTCGCTGTTTTCGAGATACTTGTTCACAGGCTCTGCCAAATAATAATCTGCCCTTTGTCAAAGTCGCTAATCTCAATGGATTTCCCCGTTTGCAGCCTATATCTTGGATATGGTGATCCTCCGTTCGTGTCTGCTCCGCTTACACAATTTTGTTACCGCGTCACGTACCAGCAACGCCACACGTCGGCATTGAACGTCGCGGCGGGCAGTGGTCTTTACGTTTTGCCTTATCAGTGTATACTCTCAAGCAAATATCGTAAGGTGATTGACAGAATGTAAATGTGAATATAGCTGAGAAAGCTGGTTGTGGCTGTGAATATCGTGAACCGCAGCTGGCACAAGTTCCGTGCTCGAGGCACGGCATCGAAACGTTTGGCATTTGGGCGGATGAAGCGGCCGGGTGCTGCACAGCGCCGCGCCGGTCCAGCGAGACCATCCTTTGTGCGTGGGTATTGATTGCTGGTGGCAGCTCCGGGACGCGGCCGCATCTGCGGCGGCGGCGGCGGCGGCGCTCGTCAAGGGCGGTCCCGGTCCCGGCAGCAGCAGCGGCAGCGGCGGCGGCGGCGGCGGGCAAGTGTCCCTGACCGCTGCCGCCCTGCGCTGCTGCAGAGGTCACACGGCGGCCGTACCGAACCCCGCCATCTGGGCATCCAGGAGCACATCGCTGTGCTCTACATGGCGTCTGCACCTTGTGTCCGTTCATGCGGCGCAGTGTGTCTCACTCACTATAACACTTGTACTAAAGACCTGACAGGCAGTTCTTACGTTGCGGTTGATAATGGAAGCAAGACAAAAGAAAAATCAAGACACGTTCATAGGATTTATCGATCTGTAAAAAGCTTTCGACAACGTAAATCTGTCCAAGATGTTCGAACTTCTGAGAAAAATAGGAGTAAGCGGTAGGGAAGAACGGGTAATATACAATATGTACAAGAGTCGAGAGGGAACAATAAGAATGGAGGACCAAGAGCGAAGTGCTCGGATTAAAAAGGCTGTAAGGGAGGGATGTACCCTTTCGCCCCTCCCCTACTATTCAGTCTATACACCTAAGACGCAATAATGGCAATGTAAGAAGGGTTCAAGTTGAAAGAATATCAATGATAAGATTCGCTGATGACATTGCTACCCTCTGTGAAAGTGTAGAGGAATTACAGGATCTATTGAAATGAATGAATAGTCTAATGAGTATAGAATATCGATTGAGAATAAACTGAAGAAAGACGAAAGTAATGAGAAGTAGCAGAAATGAGAACAGGGAGAAACTTAACATCAGGATTATAGACCACGAGGTAGATGAAGTTAAGCAATTCTGCCACCTAGGCAGCAAAATAACCCATGGCGGACGGAGCAAGGTGGATATAAGAGGCAGACTAGCACTAGCAAAAAGGGCATTCCTGACGAAGAGAGGCCTACTAGTATCAAACATAGGCCTTAATTTGAGGAAGAAACTTCTGAGAATGTACGTTTGCAGCACAGAATTGTACGTTAGTGGAACATGGACCGTGGGAAAAACGGAACAGAAGTGAATCGAAGCAGTTGAGGTGTGGCGCTACAGAAGAATGATGAGGTAAGGAATGAGAAGTTCTCCGCAGAATCGATGAGGAAAGGAATACATGGAAAACACTGACAATCTTAACTGAACATGGTTTGGTTCAAATGGCTCTGAGGATGACAGGATATCTGTTAAGACATCAGAGAGTAACTTCCGTGGTACTAGAGGGAGCTGTAGAGGGTAAAAACCGTAGAGGAAGACAGAGATGGCAATACATCCAGTAAATTATTGAGGACGTAGAAAAAAAAACTGACGATATATTAGGCCAGTGATTTAGTTGAGTGATGAATAATTTAACAACTAAATGTAGAGCAGAAGCCCAACCAGCGCTCTTCTCACATGACGTTCTGGATGGCATGGATCACGGCAGTCACATAGATGGACTGCTTCTCGATTTTAGAAACCCACGTCGCTCAATACCGCACAAGCACTTATTAATGGAAGCACAATCCTATGGGGCATCAAACGATATTTGTGCCTGTATTGGGAATTTTCGGTAGTGTGGATACAGCATGTTGTCTCGGGTGGAGAGTCGTCGACAGATGTATCAATAACTTCAGGCCTGCCCCAGGAAAGTGCGTTGAGATCCTTGCTTATCATGTTGCGCATTAATGTCCTGGCAGAGGGTACTAGTGATAAACTCAGAACATTCGCGGGGCAATTAAAAGAAAAAAAAATTATACAGAAATATTCCGTCAGATCCTGGTAAGATATCAAAGTGAGGCAAACATTAGCAACTGACTTTAAATTTGAAGACGTGTAAGACTCTCCACTTTACAAAACAAAGAAACGTAGTATCCTATGATTACAATGTCAACGAACCACAGTTGGATCAGGTCAGCTCATAAAAATGCCTGTGTGTAACAGTTTGTTGGGATCTGAAATGGACTGAGCACACAGACCTCAGTCGTAGTTGTAGCAGGGGGTAAACTTTGGTTCGTTGAGAGGGTATTAGGAAAACGCAGTCAGTGTAGAAAACACGCGTGTGATCCGTCCTAGAATACCGGTCAAGTGTGTGAGAGCGATAACAAATGGGACTAACAGAGGATACAGAAAAAGGGCATTATGATTGGTCACAAGTCTGTTTCACCGATGCTAGAACGTCAGAGGAATATATTGCAACTGCCTGTGTATTGTTCCCGATGGACCTCTAAGACAAGATTACACTACTTAAAACGTGTGCAGAGTGATTAACCAAATACTTCTCCCCGCTCTCCATACGCGAATGGAACAAGAAGAGGTCTTGATTCATGCTACACCGGGAAGTACCCTCTGTGATTTGCGAGTACGGATGTAGATGCAGAGAAGTTTAATGATACACCGGTGTGGAAAACTTTAGGACGAAAGTAACTATTTCCTGCTTTCAGCGAATATCTCAACTCTCCTGTTTGGGTCTAAGTGAGGCGTCGTTGTGGTCAATACGATAGAATCGCATTCCAAATTAGAGAGGTTCACATCCCTGGCCGGTAATTCAGAGTTCAGTCTCTCGTGGTTTCTAAAAATCACTTAAGGTGAATGGCATTGAAAAGCAGACGGTCTGTTTTCTCTGTCATGCTCGCCCAATTGTAGTCTGAACACCATTTCTCATGACATCACCTTCAACAGGACCTTAAGCTTGCATTTCCCCTCGGCTGCTTGCATCTGGTGTTTCGTTTCCTTACTTACCATCCAAGATTTGCTATCACAGATCGATGTTGGGTACGTATACAGGTAGATTTATCCGCAATTATCTTCGTTTCCTGTAACATCTCTCTATTGTTGAGGAAGCTTCGTCTGATAATGTTCAACAGATGGCTTATTATTTCGACTTCTTCCGTATCATCTTATTCCATCCTATCTACTTAAATTAGATTACGTGTTATAAAAACTACTGATTAAATTTAATGTTAGCCTTTCTTCGCGTTTTCTAATAATTATGGTCTTAGTGTTTCCCACATGCAGTCTAATGTTTTGTTTCCTCAGCTGCTCCGCCCAAAAAATAACGATGTGTTGTATGTTTTTCACCACAGGCTATATTCACCAGAATATCACAAAAGGACGACTGAATTCTGAATTCATTTCATCAGACTGTATTTTGCGGCCAGCTACTTCACTTTCGTGCTAGATACCTTCGTTATCTAGTCAAGATTTGTTACAAAATACAGGGTGCTGAGGCTACAACCTCGTCATTCTCTTTTCCCCGCAATCAATTCAGCACATTTCCAACATTCCGTCTACACATAGTTATAGCAATCTGTATGCAAATTCCTAATAATCTTATAACTGATATCCGATCCCTCTATGGATGTATGTAGTTGAACTCTCGTTACTCTGTCCATTATCTCCTTCTAGTGCAAATCTGCGCTATGTTAGGTTTTGTTTTCTCTAAAAACTATTGGCTAACCATCCTTATTCTGAGGATGAGAGCTAAATACCAGTACTTTGGCAAAAACCACAACTTTAACATGGAAAAGTTAACATATGAAGAACAATCAGGTTTTAGAAAAGGACGATCAACTATTGACAATGTTTTTACACTGCAACAAATTATAGAAAAGAGACGAGAGTTCAATAGGAAAAGCCATCTTGCTTTTGTGGATTTTGACGAAGCTTCCGATAATGATAATAGAGAAATGCTGTGGAACATCATGACTAAATGAGGTTATCCATCTCATTTCATAAATGCTATTAAAAGTCTATACACGAACACCGAAATTATTATAGATATCCGCAATAATATTATAAATATGAAAGTAACTCTGTCTCTTACACTTACATGACTAAACTAATGTACCGATTACGCTGAGTAAGAACACAGACTACTTGGTTCAAATGGCTCTGAGCACTATGGGACTTAACTTCTGAGGTCATCAGTCCCCTAGACCTTAGAACTACTTAAACATAACTAACCTAATGACATCACACACATCCATGCCCGAGGCAGGATTCGAACCTGCTACCATAGCGGTCACGCGGTTCCAAACTGTAGCGCCTAGAACCGCACGGCCACCCCGGCCGGCACACACTACTTCACGATGTGTGTAGTATAAAATATGAAACAATAATTAGTCTTTGAAAAAGCTATTTCCTTTTTTGACTAATGATCTTTATCATATTTGTGAAAATAATTTAATTATTTGATATGTTTTACATAATGCGATTCGACTTAATGAATACAATCCTCCAAGTCTTTAATCCGTACTTCCATACTAATATTAATTACAACACGCCACATTTCAGCCGTTGAACGTCATGCGTGACTTATACCTGCTTTCTTGCGTCCTCATTTCCGGGAATAGCTCGTGGTCACGCCTGTAGCGTTCCTGTTTCTTGATCGTGGAATCCCGAGTTCAGTTCCCGCTCGCGTCTGTTTCTCCCTGCTCGCGTCAGGATGTGTTCATTGCCCTCGTCATAATTTTATCCTCGTCGACGTGCAAGTTACCGAAGTGGAGTCAAATAAAAAGACTTGCACCATGCCCCCGAACATCCAACCTAAGGCCTCCCGGCCAAAAAAGCCATAAGTACATTTCATTTCATTTCACTGATAAGTGAGGGCAGCTGTGGGTAACAGCTACACTCAAGAGCCAAAGAAAGTGGGACATCTGTCTAATATCGTGTAGGTCCGCTGCGAGCACGCGGTGCCGCAACACGACGTCGCATGGATTCACCTGATGTCTGAAGTAGTGCTGGAGGGAATTGACACCATGAATCCTGCAGGGCTGTTCATAAATCCGTAAGGGTACGAGGGGGTGGAGATCTCTTCCGAACAGCACTAGTGCGAAGTATAACAACAAAGCCAATTAACACAAACAAAAGAGTACGACAAGGAAGCTGTATTTCTTCAGCACTCTTCAGTATACAGGATGTTAAAAAAAAAGTGTCTAATATTTTGGGATGTGGTAGTACTCATCGAGACACAAAAAAAAGTTCCGTGAACATGGATCCGGAAAAGCATACCTTTCGAGATAAACGTGTTAGAGGAAGGGTTGCGCGACGCTTGGTTTTGGATATAAAACAGTTGCTGCATTGGCACTACGTCAAACGTGTCGGTAGGGTATTATGATGTCTCACAGTACTGTGCCTACCATTAGGTGGTCTGTAGTCAGTTTGTGGCTCGAGTCGTGTTGTAGTCAACGTTACTTTTCGTCGTGTTAAGTGTCTTATTGTACAGTACTGGCAACCATGGCTACGTATCATGGTGTTAAATATTCTTCCAAATGCGGATTCACTAACGTGTTTACTCTTATTGCGCTATTTGTACGTACAAATGGTGTACTACATTCACAATTTCTCTCTTCCACCACTTGCTACCAACGGAAGCCACTACTCGACAAGCGAAATGGCGAAAACCATATTCCGCTATGGGTTAGAAGGAGCGTGTGCTACGTTCGGTGGAAGAAACCCCTGGGACCAGTGTGCGACGATTATCAGCAGCAGAAGGTGTGTCTCACTCTCTTATCTGTGGGGTACTTCGTGAACAATTGCTGTACCCATATCATCTACAGCGCGTTCAGACTCTAAGGCCACAAGATCATCACGGCAGACAGCGGTTCTGTCAATGGCTGTTGCAGAAGTATGTGTCAGGTCCACTGTTCACATCCAAGATTTTATTTACCGATAAGGTAGGGTTTACAAAAGATGGTGTTGTGACTCTCCATAACTTGCATGTATGGGCAGCTGTAAATCCTCAAGCAATTCAGGAAAGAAAACATCAATACCGATTGTCAATCTTCATACTGACGGGCGTGCTTGGCGATGGATTAAAAGGCCATACGTGCTACAACAAAGGCTAACTGTGGCACATTATCTGGACTTTGTCATTAATGTATTGTCTACCTTGCTGAAGGCTGTGTCATTGCAGCAACGAATACAAATGTGATTCATGCATGATGGTGCTCCAGCACACTTTTGTCACAATGTGAGCGAATATCTGACTCAGACATTTCCGCACCACCTCTGGAGGACGGGGGACGGGGGACGGCGGACGGGGGACGGCGGACGGGGGACGGTGGAGTTGGGTACATCTTGGCCTGCTCGTTTCCCATACCTCAGTCCCTAGAATTCTGGTTATGGGGACACTTGAAGGAATTCGTCTGTGTCACGCCAATCAACGATATGCGTACACCAGAGGGTCGTTCGGTCTTCAGTGCGTCCCAAACAGGTACAATAACAATCGCGTGTACTTGAAAGGGTGCGTCATTCCTTACGCCGGAGGGTAGAGGGCTGCACTGTCATGAATGGACGCGACGCTGAACACCTCCTGTAAACACGTGTTTATCGCAGAAAGTATGCATTTTCGGGCCCTTGCTTACTGGACTTATTGCAGAAAGTATGCCTTTCTCGACACAGGTTTATTGGACTTACTTTTCCTGTTTCGATGAATACTACCACTTCCCAAAGAATTCGACCCTTTTTTGTAACACCCTGTGTATAGATGCAGTTATCAGCACTTGTAAATGGTGAACATAAATGGATTTCTTTTATATCGTAACACTAGGCTATAGGTAATTTTATATGCAGATGACCTAACTTTGATTACAGAGAATGAAGATGAGCTTCAAATGGGAGTCTATAAGTTGCAGCAGATAACTTCAAATTACAACCTAACATTGTCGGTAGGTAAAACGATAGTGATGACATTTAAGGGGAGAAAACCAGTACGATCTAAAATAGTCTTGAATAATAAAATATTAGATCAAGTAAAACATTTTAAATATCTAGGATACGACGTCACTTATGAATACAACCATGATGGAGACCAAAAATTAAATAAATTCAGTTCCGTATGTGAAACGATCGTAAAAATGTTGCGGAATGAAACCAGGAAAGAAACCCAGCTGAAGCTTTATAAAACAATAGCAGTACCAACCCTCACTTATGGAAGTGAAGCATGGGCAACAAAAATACACCAAGAAAGTAGAATACAGACGCAAGAAATGAGATTTCTAAGGAGACTGGAAGGGTGTACAAGGGAATATCGAAAAAGAAAAAGAGACATAAGGAAACATATGGGAATGTATAACCTAAACGAGAAAATAAAGGAAAATAGGAGCAATGGAAGGAACATGTAGATCGGATGGGTAGAGAAGGCTCTGAATTATAAATGTTCTGGAAGACAAACGTACGAAGGCCTTGCAAGAGATTGGTGCCGTAATAGGCAATTTGCCTAATAAATGAAGCGAAAAACTGACGGTTCTTCATTCTCTCTCTTTGTCTCTGCCGGTTCACACACTATGAGCCTTGATCTTGCAAATTCTCTTCGTTGTTCTATTTCATTCTACTGTACATTGTATATAAGATATTCCTTTTCCCACCAGGTTGTCACTGAATTTATCAATCCATTTCAACTCTTTTAGAAACGTTTTCTTTGTGTTATCTAAGGTTCGTGAGGCATGGATCCACAGTACCTTAGAGCAGTGAAAAAGGGAATGGGGTGTGCTTGCTTTTGGTGCATATTTTCACTGAATTTGTCAATAAGGTTTTTTCCTGTACTTGGTTTGGCGACAATGATCTCGGATGACTTACCTTGTCCATGTTGTGGGGCACACTTCGTCTGACTCAATTTTCAAAACTTCTCCGTGTTTGGTGATCCTATTAGAGTCTAGGCTACAGCCAGTATAGACCTCATTTTCATCGGAAAACGTAAATTAGCACAAACAACTAATGATATCTTAAACAAAACGCTTTCCTCCGAAAGGCTCTTCAGTAACAACATCCTAACGTTGCGCCATTTTCGAACGTAGTTTCTCCTCACTCGTCAACGGTTCCAATTTTTGGGTCAGCTGAAAACAATCAAAGCAGATTCTCAACGGGAAGTCAAAGTTTGCTAAGCCATCAACTCATGTGTTTGTGAGAGGAATTTACGGACCGATAAATAAACTTAAGTTGAAAGTGTTACATTGTTAGGCACTACATGATTTCCGAAAAGCAGATGAAATCACACGTTTTTCCCATGGCGTAGTTTCCTGTGGAAGATACTAATTCTTGTCTGAATATTTATAGAGAAATTTTATCTTAGCTACGTAAGGACTGATGAAGTATACATAAAAGTCAAAGAATCTTTGATGAAATTAAAAGCAAAGGTATCAACATTAAGAGTGCAGGAGGAATTCCATTGTTAAAAGCAGAAGCTTGAGTAGATAGGTAGAAAGAGCACATTGAAGGTCTAAATACAAGGAGGAAGAACAGTCTGACTACGTGATAGGAGAAGAAGCTGCATTCGATCTGGAAGAGATAGGAAATCTGGTATTAGAGCGAGTTTAATAGAGGTTTGGAAGATTGCGATCAAATGAGGAGGAAGGCATAGACAACGTCACTGGAGGATGTGAGAATAAAACAACAATTAAAACTTGTTTTTGGAATCTATTAATCGGGAGACGTACCATGAGACTTTCGGAAAAACCTCATCCACATATTCCGGAAGATTGCAACAGCAGATTTAAGTATGAGAACTATCGAACAATCAGTTTAACATATCATGCATCTAATTTGCTGGAATAGAAAATTATGGATCTGTTAGAAGACGATCAACATGGATTTAGAAAACCTAAAGGAACCAGAGAGGCACGAAGCACTTGATAATGGGAGCAGGATTAAAAAAAAAAACAGAAATAAAGACACTTTCACAGGAGTTGTAGACCAAGAAAAAAGTTTGAAAATACAAAATGGTGCAGAATGTTCGAAATTCTCAGAAAAACAATTGTAAGCTACAGGAAAAGATATCTAACATACAGTACGTAGGGGAGAGTATTGTACCTGGAGGATAGTGTACCTAGGAACACGTGATGTTTCCTGGTCGCTGTTTCAGTCTAGTGGCTGATTTCAGAACCACGTGACGGAACACGTACTAGTGACCGTCATAAGTAGTGTCCAACCATTTCTACTGTTTTTTTCCTTGCCGGACAAGTTTTTGTGTTTTATGCAGCTTTTGTAAATAGTGCAAATTCTACCTATGTATGTCTTATTAATACTATTCGAAGGATATTGTTAATTCTTTAATTCAAGACTTTAATAGTGAGTGATATTCTGCAAATTTTTAAAACTAGCTACATAATGCGTCGACAGTTAAGTCATACTTCACCTGTCGTGCAGCGTCTTGTACCCTGTAACGGAAGAACATCGTCTATCGTGGAACACGTGTTATTTGGACCTGAACTGAGTTTATTTAATGTATTTATAATTTTTCCTATCTTGAAAATGGAAATTTGTCTTGATTTCCCACAGCTTCTATATTAAATGTTTTTCACTTGTAACTGGGATTTGATAATATTTCACTTAATTATTATTGGTACGTACTAGAGCAATAATATAACACATACGCTGTTAAATATATTTCGTTTACTGATTATTGGTGTGTAGTACAGTAATAATATAACCCAAAGGCTATTAAATACAGCAGTGACAAGCTGTTCTCGACTGCAATATTTTTAAATTTAAATAAGACTTATTACTAGGTATATGAACATGCTGAATCTTGGAACACTGTCACATTTGTAAAAATCTTACTTTCCAGTAGTTATTTTTGTAAACTTAGAAAAAGACTGAAGCATACGTAAAGTGAATGCTATAATTTCAAAATGGAATAAACCTGTATTACAAGGCTGGCCGAAGATGAAAGCGTGAAAAGTTTTTCAAGACAGAACCCTTTCCCCTACTAGAACCAAGAAGTAATACTAGGGTCCTTCAATAAATAGTGCCCCACAATGTTTTCTCAAAACTTTTTATTCTTAAGAGTTAGGATTTGGACACAGTTTCAGTTAACATTTCTTGTACATGTACTAGTTTTCTACATACTCTCCGTCACGTCCTAAGTGGAGAATCTTTAACAGGTCCGAAATGATGGCAAACCGACGGACTTGCGTAGAACATCCATTATTGAGTTGGAACAAGATTACTTTTGGATTGTTGTCAGATCGAACACGTCGGAAACTAGTCTTGACTTTGTTCAGAGTCTTTACGTATGATTCTCAATTAATAGTTGACCCTCTTGGCAGTGAATTCACGAGAATAGCACCATCACCAGCCCAAAATACTGACACAGTGACTTTGCCAGCCATCAATTTCTTCTTTGTTGGTGCCCGCAGGTAACGTCGTTCAAGTTACTCCATTGTCGGTTCCGGCTCAAAGTGATGAACGAAAGTTTTCTCAACTGTAACGATCCTTGACAGAGAGGCCTCTCCATTGGCTTCAGGCTGCTCCAGCAGGTCAGATAAAAGCCTTTTGTGAGTATTCATGGAACCCATCATGAGTACACCTTTGAATATCCAAGTCTCAATCATTGAACAAGCAATTGCAGTGCTCACCGATAGCAGTAGGACGAGTGTCCAGTTATGATGAGCCCATCTGCACGAAAAATGACATTCGTGTAGGGAACAGTGACTGTGGCAGAATGTCCCGAGAGTGGCCGACTATGGCGGTCAGTTTCAGCTCTTTCTCACGCTTTAACTCGCTTTACACATTGCCTAGCAGTACCCCTGTCAGCTGCATAATTACCACACACTGCACGCAAACGTTTATGCATGTTCACCACCCTTTCTTTTTCTCCAACCAAAAATTTAGGTACAACACATTACTTGTAATGAGCGTCTGGCATAGGCGCCATTTTAAAAGTTCACTAGGCTCTACCATCTGTCATAGCTGTTCGAAAGTTCGTACATATGCAGAAGGAACATCAAATATGAAGCAACTAAAAGGGCGTTTTCCTGTATCGACTAAAGGCTATAAAAATGGGGCATTAATTTGCGAAGTACTGGTAAAATTTTAAATGGAATTAATGAGAAAAGAACGCATTTGTTTGTTCCGTACGACACAAACTGTTTGCGACTTACTGGAAAAGAAGATCAGTATTGGGCAATATATGGCTCACATTAGATATATGGCTCACTATTTTTATATAGGTTGAGTCACATACGTCAGCTTTAACGCCCTGTGTTAGCTTGACTGCATGATACACATCAGTTGCCAGTGACCTTACAGCTTAATTTGCCAGATATTGGTTAGTCATTACTAATAATAAATAACATATAGCTCAGTTGGTTGCATTAAATAAAATAAATCATGTCAGGTGATGGTACAATTAAATAATGTAGCCGACCGAGATGATTTTAACTGAAACGGTTGGTTTGTTCGTTTGGTAGCTCTATGAAATAATTTGAGATAGTGGCTCTACATAAATTATTTAAATAATTAATAATGAAATAGATCATACATACTAGCTATAGTCCATAAAAACGAAAATTTATCAGAGGCCCAGGTACTAATTGTTCACAGAGCTCAACTCGACGGCACGTCTCAACCCTGAATTTTGAAAAAAATGGCTCTGAGCACATGGGACCCAACATCTGAGGCCATCAGTCCCCTAGAACTTAGAACTACTTAAACGGCCGCGCGGTTCTGGCGCTGCAGTCTGGAACCGCGAGACCGCTACGGTCGCAGGTTCGAATCCTGCCTCGGGCATGGATGTGTGTGATGTCCTTAGGTTAGTTAGGTTTAACTAGTTCTAAGTTCTAGGGGACTAATGACCTCAGCAGTTGAGTCCCATAGTGCTCAGAGCCATTTGAACCATTTGAACTACTTAAACCTAACTAACCTAAGGACATCACACACATCCATGCCCGAGGCAGGATTCGAACCTGTGACCGTAGCGCTGAATTTTGACCAACAACGAGAGGTTACCAGCGGTGAGACCCACTTTTTGAAACCGTCTACATGGTAACGTGGGTTAAGGTCCCAGTTATCGCACCCTGCAGCCATACAATCTAGTGAGCTTTCGCTTGCGAGTAATCGACGAAAAATTGTTCCGGAGTTTAGCGTGATGCCCCACAGCTTGAAAACGGTTAAGGTTTAGTCCACACACATGCAAAGGGTTGTGGGTGCTTTGAGATGTCTTATTTTCAAATCGTCATTAAAATGACCTTGATAATTATTTTTATTCAGTTAATTGTTTTAAATATAATTATTTTATTTCTATTCCTCTGCCACGTGATTTTAGTCATCATATTAACTTTTTCATTTGCTTTCATTTTTCTCCCTATCAATCATTTTCCACTTGTAATATTTGTTTACGTATTTTTAATCATTTTTAAGTATTAACTTCTATTTAATTTCTTCCGTTTCATCGTCCTATATTTTCGTCTATGTTATTGCATTCATTATTTCTATTCCTCATTTTTCTTGAATTTCATTTTGCTTACAACTCCTTTTTTGTTTAAATCTTCATCTGGTTTATGTCGTCCATACTGCAATCAGACTTTATGTTTTAAATGTTTATATGACGATTACCATTCAAAACAACGTATATCTTGCAACGAAAAAGATTATTAAATAGATTATTTCATCTTTTGCTCTTTGACTGAGAAATCTGAATTTTCAAATGTTTAAATATTAAGACAGATAAATAAAAATAATTAAATTCACATTCACGGAGACTTCAAGTGGAAAAAGAATGATACAAAAAAATCCGAGGAATGGAAAAAGTTAATATTGTAATCAAAATTATGTGACAAAGGAAAAGAAATAAAAAAATATTTAAACCAGTTAACTGAATAAAAATAATGATCAAAATCATTTCGATAAAGATTTTAAAATAAAAGATTTCAGAGGACCTGAAGAGTTGTGAACCTACAATCTCTTACAAGTGATGACCATACCTCAGCCACTACACTACGCAATCAGCAGTAGCGCATCAAACGAAATTTCGAAATGTTTTTTCGTCGATTACTCGCTAATGTGGGCACACCAGGGTGAAAGGCGGCAGAGTGACACCTAGGACATTAACCTACTCCTCCGTATAGACGGTTTCAAAAAGGCGATCCCACCACTGGGGACCTCTCCTTGTAAGTTCTACATCACAAGAATATTTTCAGAGTCCCGGCAGTTGTTAAAGTATTTAGCGCGACCACATGCCACCCAATTTATACCATCGCTTGAAAACTGTTCTTACGACTCTCCGAATATAACTGCCTTTTCGCTCTTGCAACGTGCACTGGCTTTTCACACCGTCCGCTGGCCTCCGGACACCTCACCAGTGTTGCTCAATGCCAATAAGAAACGCAACAGCATATGTAGTGGGCTACAGTCTACAATAATTCATCAATTTTACTGACAGTTGCGCCCTATGGCTGTGGATTATATTACTTCAATAAACACAGCAACTAGCCACTTTGATAGGTGCTTTTATTTAAGATATTTTGCGTTTTGGCTTTCATCCATCGTCAGTTTAGAGTAATACAGATTTCACTCTTCAGTCAGTACACAATTACAACATCGACAGCAAAATCGGATGATGCAGCTGCCCAGTTCAAAACAAAAATTTTGTTGACCTACGACACTTCGCAAGTTGTATATTTACAAAAAACTGCTTCTTGGGTGTATCACTCGTACTGTTCAATCTATACGCTGGGGAAGCGGAGGTTCAGGAGAGGTATTAAAATTCATGGTGAAAGAATATCAGTCATAATATTCACTGGTCACATTGCTATCCTAAGTGAAACTGAGGAAAAATTGCAGGGCTTGTTGAATTGGAGTAAACAATATAATGAGTATAGAGTATGGATTGAGGGTAAACTGAAGAAAGACGAAAGTAATGAGCAGAAGCAGAAATGAGATTAGCAATAACCTTAACATCAAAACTGGGAATCACGAATTACACAAATTGTAGGAAATCTTCTAGCTTGAAAGCAAAGTAACACACGATGGACGAACGAAGGAAGGCATAAAAAATAGAATATAACAAGCAAAGAGGGTATTCCTAGCCTTAATTTCCAATCGTTATTCGTATTTTATGTTATAAATACAGATTCTGTACCAGCAGCCTCTCCTTCTAGTCTACTCCTTTCCTCTTCATAGCGTCCATCCGCTGGTTACTTTGAACTATGCCGACAGTTTTTTCCAAATAATAAAAAGTCATAAATTTCTCAACCTTTTCCAAACTATTCAACAATTCTGTTGGAAAGTTATAGATATCACATGCTTTCTGATTCTTCACCTAATTCAGCGCCTTTCCTACTTCTGTTTCCAGAATGCTGTACATGTGTCCATCTTCCGGTATACAGGGTGGTCTATTGATCGTGACCGGGCCAAATATCTCACGAAATAAGCGTTAAACGAGAAAACTACAAAGAACGAAACTTGTCTAGCTTGAAGGGAGAAACCAGATGGCGCTATGGTTGGCCCGGTAGATGGTGCCATACGTCAAACTGATATCAACTGCGTTTTTTTAAAATAGGAACCCCCATTGTTTATTACATATTCGTGTAGTACGTAAAGATACGAATGTTTTAGTTGGACCACTTTTTTCGCTTTGTGATAGATTGCGCTGTAATAGTCACAAACATATGGCTCACAATTTTAGACGAACACTTGGTAACAGGTAAGTTTTTTAAATTAAAATACAGAACGTAGGTACGTTTGAACATTTTATTTCCGTTGTTCCAATGTGATACATGTACCTTTGTGAACTTATCATTTCTGAGAACGCATGCTGCTACAGCGTGATTACCTGTAAATACAGCATTAATGCAATAAATGCTCAAAATGATGTCCCTCAACCTCAATGCATTTGGAAATACGTGTAACGACATTCCTCTCAACAGTGAGTAGTTCACCTACCGTAATGTTCGCACATGCATTGACAATGCGCTGACGCATGTTGTCAGGCATTATCGGTGGATCACGATGGCAAATATCCTTCAACTTTCCCCACAGAAAGAAATCCGGGGACGTCAGATCCGGTGAACGTGCTGGCTATGGTATGGTGCTTCGACGACCAATCCACCTGTCAAGAAATATGCTATTCAATACCGTTTCAACCGCACGCGAGCTATGTGCCGCACATCCATCATGTTGGAAGTACATTGCCATTCTTTCATGCAGTGAAACATCTTGTAGTAACATCGGTAGAACATTACGTAGGAAATCAGCATACATTGTACCATTTAGATTGCCATCGATAAAATGGGGGCCAATTATCCTTCCTCCCATAATGCCGCACCATAAATTAACCCGCCAAAGTCGCTGATGTTCCACTTGTCACAGCCATCGTGGATTTGCCGTTGCCCAATAGTGCATATTATGCCGATTTACCTTACCGCTGTTGGTGAATGACACCTCGTCGCTAAATAGAACGCATGAAAAGAATCTATCAACGTCCCGTAATTTCTCTTGTGCCCAGTGGCACAACTGTACACGACTTTCAAAGTTGTCGCCATGCAATTCCCGGTGCATAGAAATATGGTACGGGTGCAATCGATGTTGATGTAACATTCTCAACACCGACGTTTTTGAGATTCCCGATTCTCGCGCAATTTGTCTGCTACTGATGTGCGGATTAGTCGCGACAGCAGCTAAAACACCTCCTTGGGCATCATCATTTGTTGCAGGTCGTGGTTGACGTTTCACATGTGGCTGAACACTTCCTGTTTCCTTAAATAACGTAACTACCCGGCGAACGGTCCGGACACTTGGATGATGTCGTCCAGGACACCGAGCAGCATACATAGCACACGCCAGTCGGGCATTTTGATCACAATAGCCATACATCAACACGATATCGATCTTTTTCGCAATTGGTAAACGGTCCATTTTAACACGGGTAATGTATAACGAAGCAAATACCATCCGCACTGGCGGAATGTTGCGTGATACCACGTACTTATACGTTTGTGATTATTACAGCGCCATCTATCACAGGGCGAAAAAAGTGATCCAATTGAAACATTTATATTTCTTTACGTGCTACACGAATATGTAATGAAAATGGGGGTTCCTATTTAAAAAAACGCAGTTGATATCCGTTTGACCAATGGCAGCGCCATCTAGCGGCCCAACCATAGCGCCATCTGGTTTCCCCCTTCAACCTAAACGAGATTTGTTCTGTGTAGTTTTTTTGTTTGATGCTTATTTCGTGAGATATTTGGCCCGGTAATCTCTTGCTCCTCTTCTTCTCCTAAATCCGAACTGTTCCTCCCCAGTCCATCTATTCTAGCTGCTCTTCACATTTATTGGTATTTATCTTTTTTCTGTTGGTATCATTATCGTTGTAAGAAAGTCATCAGGCCACTTGTTGCATATTTTATTTCAGAGGTTGAGTATTTCCTTCCTTCTCCCGTTTCCCAACCTCTTCAGCACTTCTGCTGGCAAGTTATCGATACTACATGTTTTCCAATATTTCATCTCTTTCAACGCCCTTCCTACTTCTGCTTCCAAGAAGCTGTACACCTTTCCATCTTCCGGTACATATTCTTCCTCTTCAGCCATGACTTCGCTTGGTATTTGATCCATCTTATATTCTTTCATCTGGCCAAAATTCCCTGTGGTTCTTCGGATAATGTTCCGTACACTCTTTCTATTTCCATGTTAGTTGTCCTTCTTTTACTTTCAGAAACTACTCACTAGTCATTCTGTACATCATTTCATACTTTTCCTCTGTCTCTATTTTCCCTATCTTCTCGCATTTCTCTTTCATCCATCTTTCTCTTGCTTCTTCAGATTCTCTTCTTTATTCATTCTTCGTTTCCTGCACCTCTTTTTTCTTTCTTCATTTTCCACATTTTTCCACTTCCTCCGTTCTTACATCTTTTTCAACATATTTTCTGTTACCCATTCTTTTCTGATACTTGTGGACTCTCTAATTCGTAGTACTTCTTTGGAGAAGTCCATGAGTCTTCTCCTCATTTTTATTATTTGTCATTTACAAATTCTTCAACTATACCTCTTCTCCATTTTTACATAAACCTGTCTTAACAGCTCTGCAGACTAACCTACCCCTTTCAGTGCCTCCAAGTTTAATTTTTCTTTAGCTTTACCTCTCCACATTTCTTTCTACTTCACTTGTATTTCTTCTACTTCTAGTTTGTAGTTCAAATTTAGTCTGCTTCTTAGTAAGCTTTGACATTCGTCAGACAATTCCGAAACCTTTCGTGTATCAAGTCTCTGTAAGTCCACCTTTGTACAACATGGTTGAGAGACTTCGGGTGTTCACTTCAAAATGTAAAACTAAAAATACCTTCAGCAGTGTGTATTTTGAATGTAATTTATTTATGCATCCAATTTCGACATTTCACTACGCCATCTTCTGGTCACCTGACCAGAGTGTAGGAGGAGTCCAAAGTCATATGCAGTATAAATAGGGGCCAGCCTTCAGTAACTGGTATCTATAGACTTCTGGCTTTAACGACGCGATCCCTTCAGTCATCGACTGAAGTATTCAAACCGAGCGAGCATCAACATTTTTCAAGCTCTGCAGTCTCCTTCAGTATATTGTGCATAGACAGTCAATATTATTTCTCAATATTCAGCATTGATCAACAAATATTGAGCGTATGAAGCCCCCTGTAGGCATTTTTACCGCTTATCAAACTGGCCAGCTTAATACGGTTGCCGAATCTTTCGACGATTAGTTTCTTCATTTCTCATTCATTACTAAAAATACATGCCTATCAGAGCGCTTTGTGTGTACTGTGTTCGAGACGAAAGTTATCGTCTTACGTCCCATCGATGACGCTGTCACTAGCAACGGACTCAAGCTCGAGAATAACAAGAGAAGGGATTAGGCCGTACACTTAACATAGAAACCACCCCAACATTGGCCATAATCGGTTTAGGTGAAAGTCAGAAGACGAAATCAGGGTGGCTGGAGGTGACTTCCCATCCTGATTCTCTAGAAAAGGTAATCCAGAATTTAATACTGGCCGCGCGGTGCGGCTACCCCCGTCGGAGGTTATAGGATTGCCTCACCTGAAGTTGTGAAAGAATACCTGTTGAACTTCAGAAGGAAATAAAAATGATAATATATGGACTGGCAACTACATTCATCTTGTCAACGCATCAGTCCACATGCGTGAATAAAAATATTATTCGATAGTGCCATCTGGAAATTTCGCTCCAAATTATTATATTATCGATAATGATTGAGTAATTAATGTGCAAAGAATGGGCAGCATCCTAATAAATCGATACCAGGTTTAGGAAATTCAGGCCAGTGCAGCGTAGTGTTTCAAACTTTAACTTTTATACACGATAGCTTGACTGGACCTCACTGTCATTGGACAATAGTTTACTTCTTCATTGTGCTTCGCTAGACATTCACATGTAGTGAATGTCTACCTATGTATCAGTTAACCCGTTCCTGTCAAAACTGTAAAAAGCTATAGCAAAGAATCTAATACAAAATTGTTAAGGCTTTCGTGGCCACTTGTTGACAAACTGCCTATTGGCTTCTGTCTCGGGTTCTTCGGCCGACGTTCATCTAATGATTTTTCTGACGTTTCGCCAGCACGAGTGGCTGGCATTGTCAAAGCTTCACCCTCCATTGCCGGTGGTGAACTGGAGCCGAGCTCGCGGGCGCAGACCATATGTACCTGGCGCGCCAACGTCCGAGGGCTTCTCCGCGGTCATTTCCAGTGCGGTTCTCCTCTTGCTACCTGCGACGGTCGTTCGCTGCAGCACGGGAAGTCAGGATCCGTTGACCTTAAGGCTTTCCTCTTTCTTGTTCAAACTGTTTGCGTGTTTTTGTATTTCTACAGCTTCTCTGAACAAGCGCGTGTGATAGTGCTTCTCTACAGCCAGAACTTCCGTGTCGACGAATTTTATTACGTGGTCGGTCTCATTGAGTGCGTGCTCTGCCACGGCCGATTTCTCCACCTGCCCCGACCTACAATGTCGCTTATGCTCGTTGATCCTGGTGTTGATGGATCGTGCAGACATTCCGACATAAACTTTTCCGCATGTGCATGGTATACGGTATATTCCCGACATTGCAAGTGAGTCTCTTTTCTCCTTCACCGATCTAAGACACTCTTTGATCTTCCTTGTCGGTTTGAAAATCGTCTTTACGCCATGTTTGCGCAATCTACGGCCGATTCTGTCCATCACTCTGGGAATGTATGGCAGAAAGGCCGTACCCGACATTTCTTTTTCTGATTCCTTACTTCGCTGAGTGTTTGGCTCTGTTACACTTCTAATATAATTTTTGGAGTACCCATTGCTCCTCAGGACAGTTTCCAGGTGTTGCATTTCTCGTTTGAGGTGTTGCGGCTCACATATTCGTCCTGCTCTCGTTACGAGCGTACTAATCATGCCTCTTTTCTGGCCCGGGTGGTGGTTTGACAGTTTGTGCAGGTATCGGTCCGTGTGTGTCGGTTTTCGATGCACGCTGTGTCCCAGGTTTTCGCCGTCCCTTGTGACCAGCACATCTAGAAATGGCAGTTTCTTGTCCTTTTCTACTTCCATGGTAAATGTTATGTTGGCATGGAGGCTGTTCAAGTGTCTTAGGAAGTCACCGAGCTGTTCTTCACCATGGCTCCACACCACGAAAGTATCATCGACGTACCTGTACCACACCTTAGGTTTGCAAGTCGCCGAGTCCAGTGCCTGTGCTTCGAATTGTTCCGTGAAGAAGTTGGCCACCACTGGACTGAGAGGACTACCCATGGCCACGCCTTCCAGCTGTTCGTAGAAATCTCCATTCCACGTGAAATAGCTCGTGGTGAGACATGCATGGAAGAGCTTTCTGATGTCCTGCGGGAAAATGGAACCGATGTGCTCCAGAGCGTCACTGAGTGGCACTTTCGTAAATAACGAAACAACATCAAACCTGATCAAGATGTCGTTTGGTGCAAGTTTCAGTTTCTTCAGCTTCTCAATGAAATGTCCTGAGTCCTTAATGTATGTGTCGGTCTTCCCCACGTGTGGCTGGAGCAGAGAGGCCAAGTGTTTCGCCAGTTTATATGTCGGTGATCCAGGAGCGCTAACGATCGGTCTCAGTGGAACGTTGTTCTTATGGATCTTGGGTAACCCATACAGCCGAGGTGGTAGGGCTTCTGTGTTGCGCAGGTTTCTCTCTATGTCCGCCGGCAGAGAAGACGCCTTGATTAATCGATTCGTATTCCGTGTGATACGCTACGTCGGATCTGCGCTTAGTTTTCGGTACGTCGTCCGATCTAATAGGTCTTGGATCTTTTGCTCATAATCTTCGGTCTTCATTACGACGGTCGCATTCCCCTTATCGGCAGGCAGTACCAATATACTCTTGTCGGCGTTGAAATTCTTAATGGCTTGTACCTCTTCTTTCTTCAGGTTGCAAGCTGGTGGTTTTGCTCGGCGCAGTATCCTGGCTGTTTCCGTGCGTATTTCCTCTGCCCTTTCACAAGGAAGGGTCCGAATGGCTGCTTCGGTGTTGGCAATGATATCCTCCATAGGTATAGTTCTCGGGATGATAGCGAAATTCCCTCCTTTTTGAAGGACAGACACTTCCTCTTCGGTCAATTGTCGTTCAGTGAGGTTGCCCACTGTGTGTGACATGTCGGGAATCGCCTTGTCGGTCTGCTTCCGGTATCTTTCAAACTTTTTCTTCTGTCGCTCGGTGCAGCGCTCGAGTTCGTACTGCATGTTCCTGTGAGTGATGCAGTCGATCTTGTCCCAGTCGTCTCGATGCATTCGGCTACTTAGTTGATAGAAAATGTCCAGAAGTTCCTGATCCGTTCTTGCCAAGTCTCTCCGTGTTGTATGTATTCGCTCACGAAGAAAAGCTCGTTCCACTCTGTCGTAGATACGATGTGCTTGGGCGGTAGTGAATAGGCGCTTACACCTCAAGAACTTCGGTGTAGCACATTCATCCCGGCACCGTGACAGAAAGGCGAGAGAGGACATCAGTCGCGCTTTCTTCTTCCGTCGTTGGTCAAGGCGTCGGTACAATCTGCAAATCTCCTCCCCGTAGAGGCGTAATACAAAATTGTTAAGGCTTTCGTGGCCACTTGTTGACAAACTGCCTATTGGCTTCTGTCTCGGGTTCTTCGGCCGACGTTCATCTAATGATTTTTCTGACGTTTCGCCAGCACGAGTGACTGGCATTGTCAAAGCTTTACCCTCCATTGCCGGTGGTGAACTGGAGCCGAGCTAAAAAAAAGAGATGGGGCCCCTCCACGCCCGCACCAACGTGGTGACCAAACCAAAAGTTCTACTGTCACCTCCGTAAACATGTTAGTTGTCTAGTATGTGGATCACAGGATGCTGGGCTGTGACGTTGTCCGTGCGTCTGGGTAAGGCTACGCATTAACACGGTCCATCAGGTGATAGATAGTGGACGAAACGCGAGTGAGGGTAGCGATTTGAAGAGCAGAGGAAAAAAAGTGCCATGGCTCGTGCCGTGGGGAAAAAACCTCTGCGACAGTGGGATGGGTAGTAAGAGCAGTAGTGGCTTACTAGCTGCGATAGTTCATGCAAGGTTGGATTTGTTAGTATAGGTATCATGCATCATTACCATGACAAGCGATGGCGATGTGTCCCAGTTGTTGCTGCTGCTGCATTCCTGGAACAATCAAGATCGTTATACAGTAGTGGGAGATCGGCCATAGATCATCTCACTGTGTGGGGGATGTGTGGAGCTTGTTTGCATGCAGTGTACGGTGCGGCTTCCCTGTGTGGTGCCAGTTATTCGGCAGTGTACTCCAATCCAGCTGGGTATCCAGTAATGGGTCTGATAAACAGGGGCTCGCCTGTGCCGTTATGTTTGCGTATGCTTGGCCATAGATGTTATGTCCTTACAAGTATGTCTTTTGGTCTTTTATGTTTCCATCTATGGTTGTGGTCGTAGTTCCCCAGATTCAGAATAAACGGGTTCTGCGAATGTCTGGAGTTTCTGTATAGTCTTGTGGTGAGTTTGTGGATTACCTCCGTGAGAGTCTCAAGTCGGTATTCCCGGTGAAGGTCCGCGATGCGTGTGTATCGTGGAGCATTGCTTATGATTTTGAGTACTTTGTTTTGTATGAGCTGCAGACGGCGCAGACGTGTAGGCGCAGCGTATCCCCAGACAGGAGCTGCGTACGTCATCAGGGGTCGGATAAGTGTCATGTACATGGACCTCGACACCCTTCTGTTCAGTGTGCTACGCCTGTTGAGCATAGGATAGAGCTGTTTGAGCCTCGCGCTAGCTCGGTTGGTCATGTGTTGTATGTGGTCCCCCCAGAGTAATTTCCGGTCCAGCCAGACACCGAGGTATTTGACTTTCTCGCGGAAACGTATTTGGCGTGCATGTAGAGTTATTGGTCTGCAGTAGCGGTGTTTGCGCAGTTGCTTCGGTCTTCTAGTGAACAGAACGGCTTCGCACTTGTCGACGTTTACTCTAACACGCCATTTCTCCAACCAAGGCTCGGCCACTCTGAGTGCAGTCTGTAGGCGTGACGTAATGTTTGATGGTTTCCAATCTTGCGCAAGGATGGCTGTGTCATCCGCGTAGATTGCCATCATTGTGTTGTGTGTGGTTGGGATATCGTTTATGTAGAGGTTAAACAGCAGGGGCCCTAGGATGCTTCCCTGGGGTACTCCCGCGTGTATACCGTGTTGTGTTGATTGTTTTCCCTGCACGTCAGTGTTGAAACTCCTGTCTGTGAGGTATGAGTGTATTAGACGCAGCAGCCCGTCAGGGAATCCCGCGTCGCTGAGTTTGCGGATGAGGCCGTTGTGCCATAGACGGTCGAAAGCCTTTTCGATGTCCAGGAACACTGCCCCTGTAGCTTTGTTTATGTTGAAGCCATGTGTTATATGTTCAACGACCCGTAGGAGTTGTTGTGTTGTGGAGTGGTGATTCCTGAAGCCGAATTGCTCCGGTCTCAGGATGTTATTTGTTATGCAGTGCCTAGTGATGCGTTTGAGAATCACCTTCTCAACAATCTTACTGAGTGAACTCAGAAGGCTGATGGGTCGGTAATTTTGTGGGAGGCTGTGGTCTTTCCCCGGCTTTCTGAACATCAGGACCTTGGCCGTCTTCCAAAAGGCGGGGAAGTGTTGGTGTTTTAGTATGGCATTCGTTATGTGTGTTAGGTACTCAGTTGCTTTATCCGTGAACTCCTGGAGGACACGGTTTTGAATGCCATCATGACCAGGGGCTTTCCTAGCAGCGGAATGCATTATAGCCCAGGAGACTTCGGCTGTGCTAGCATGTCGAATGTCGTCGCGCGATGGTTGGGCTAGAATGCGTGTAACCTCTTGGTCAGTAGCAAGTGTGAACACTGGATCTGATGGTACCAGGTTCGGTGTGAATGACGCTGCGAGTGTTCGAGCCATTAGTTCTGCTTTCTCTTCCGCTGAGTATGCAGGTCCGTCAGGCCCTTGAAGCGTTGGGGTGTATATTTTCTCCCTGGTGAAATGTCGGGCTAGCTGCCACACGCCAGGTCGTGCGGTGTCCAGCCCTTCGAGTTTTTGATTCCACTGTTGTGTTCTATGTGTTTGTATTTTATCGTGTATGATGCCCTGTAGTCTGTTAATGTGCCGTTTGAAGTACGGACGCCTGGTGCGCTGCCATTGTCTCCTGAGGCGATTCCTCATTGAGATTAGGCCCAGGATTTCCTGGGGCAGGGCCGCACTGCGTTGTTGTGAGGTGCGATCAGGTATGGTGCCTGCCATTGCGTCCCGGACGGCGTTAGTGAGGGTTTCCACTGCCTCGTCAATTTGTCCTGTTTCGTTAATTTCGTGTATAGGTGGGATGTGGCTATCAAGCGTTTGCTTGAACAATGTCCAATTCGCACGCCCGTAGTCCAACATCTTGCGTTGTTCTGTGTGCTGCAGTGTTTCCTCGATGTATAGTATTACAGGTTGGTGGTTTGAGGGCAGATCGTTTTCAACGGCAACGTTGAGTGTCGCTGTAATGCCCTTGATGAGGGCCATGTCTATCACGTCTGGCCTGTGTCCCCTCTGATAGGGAATGTGCGTCGGTTCAGCCGGCGCTAGTGTAATGTAGTTTCTACCTAGCGAATGTTCGTACAGTTTTTTGCCGTTGGGATTTCGTATGCGTGAGTTCCATTCTGGGTGTTTTGCGTTCAGATCTCCAGCGACTATTACTCGCGGTGAAATGTTGAGTAATGTGCTGATATCGCGTGTTGAGATGCCTACAGGGCTGTTGTATACCGATATCAGCGTGGTGTAGGCTCCGTTGAACTTGACTCTGACGGCCGTAGCCTCGATTTTTTCCAGTTCAGGGAGCTCTATGTTTGTGTGCTCAATGTCTTTGTGTATGACGATTGCAGTTCCACCTGCCACGGCGTCGCCCGGTCGGTCGGTACGATAGACACAATAGCCAGGAAAGTTTAATTGTTTGTGCGGTTTAAGTTTAGTCTCGCTCAGTAGCGCGACAAGGATTCCCTTGCGCTCCATGAACGCGGCAAATTCTGCCCTTTTGTTGTGGATCGAGTCTGCATTCCAGAACAGGATCCGTGATAGTGTATGCGGGTCTGCGTTATGGGCCGGGTGTGGTGTATTATTCATGTAAGAGTGTGAAAGAGTGTTGTGATGGCAGTGTGTATGACAGCCCAGTATTGCCCGGGTTCGGCGCTCATGAGCTGGGTGATGAGTGTAGTGACGGCCGTCAGCACCTTGGTAAGGATTTGAACGGTCGTGTGTCGGGGGAATAGTGTTTCCAGTATCCCCCCAGGTGGTGTGCTGGTGTTGGGTGTGGCAGCCTGAGGTGCTGTTGTGGAGTTAGCGGCCGCTTGTGCGGGTATTGGTGTGTTGTTAGGAGCGGCATTTGTGCATTGTGGCAGAGGTTGTGGCGCCTGTGTTACTTCTGTGGTGAGGGGGATGGTAGTGTGAGTTACAGTCTCGGTGTCTTGTTGACTGTTTTCCTGTGTGTTGCTGTTCCGTTGTTGCTGTGTGGCCTGTTGTGGTGGTTTCGTGTTCCCCGCCCTGTGTTTGCGTGTGCGTCTATTCCTCCTCTGGGTCATTTCCGGTGCGGTTCTCCTCTTGCTACCTGCGACGGTCGTTCGCTGCAGTACGGGAAGCCAGGATCCGTTGACCTTAAGGCTTTCCTCTTTCTTGTTCAAACTGTTCGCGTGTTTTTGTATTTCTACAGCTTCTCTGAACAAGCGCGTGTGATAGTGCTTCTCTACAGCCAGAACTTCCGTGTCGACGAATTTTATTACGTGGTCGGTCTCATTGAATGCGTGCTCTGCCACGGCCGATTTCTCCACCTGCCCCGACCTACAATGTCGCTTATGTTCGTTGATCCTGGCGTTGATGGATCGTCCAGTCATTCCGACATAAACTTTTCCGCATGTGCATGGTATACGGTATATTCCCGACATTGCAAGTGGGTCTCTTTTCTCCTTCACCGATCTAAGACACTCTTTGATCTTCCTTGTCGGTTTGAAAATCGTCTTTACGCCATGTTTGCGCAACCTACGGCCGATTCTGTCCGTCACTCTGGGAATGTATGGCAGAAAGGCCGTACCCAACATTTCTTTTTCTGGTTGCTTACTTCGCCGAGTGTTTGGCTCTGTTACACTTCTAATATAATTTTTGGAGTACCCATTGCTCCTCAGGACAGTTTCCAGGTGTTGCATTTCTCGTTTGAGGTGTTGGGGTATTTGGGGAGAATATTACCAAAGCTATAAAAACAGGCCAATGTATTGTAATACATGTAACTGTTTTAATTTATGTACAAAGCAGAAGTGGGACTTCTGGTGTCGTTCAAGATATATTTATCATACCTCATCGGGTTATTTACTTATTGTATTATTAATATCATTTTACATTAACTAAAACGATACGAACACCCCTTTAATGTCAGCAGGGTCCGTAAACTCTAATGACGAAATGAACAACACTGCGGTATCACAGTATGTCTTTTAATCCACCATGAACGGAAGGAAGATTAGGGTTTAAAGTCCCGTCGACGACTAGCTCATTAGACACATAGCACAAGCTCGAAATATTTCACAACTGGGAAAGGACATCGGCCTTGTTCTTTCAAAGCGACCGTTCTCGTACTTGCGTGGAACCACCATTGAAGTAATACTATAACTGATCTCAAGATCCACAGAAAAAGCAATAGCATACACTAAAAACTTACAGTAATGGAGAACTGCCATACGCAAAAGGATTAACTTAAAAAATGAACATATACGTAACACTATGGCACAAAAAACAATATTAGCAATACTTAACGAATTACACAAAGAAACTCTAGCATTCACACTGGACGAAAACAAAAACGATGAGCCGTGAGCGCCGACAATAATGTAGCACCGTTCGATTAGTGTGACATTATGAGATTTTCGTGTATCTCGTTTCTTGCATGGTAACATGCGAGAAAGGCGAAATTAAAATGGTGTGAAAAAAGGGTATATAATTAGAACCAAAGAAGAAAATGATGTGCAATATGATGGAAAACGTAACTACGGAACATGCACCACTGTTACTACCTCGGAAAAAAGTATTAAAAGATAATAAACCTTAAGCAAATTGGAGGAGGTAAATACTCCGCCACTCGGATCTCCGGGTGCGGATGGGGGGTGCTGTCATCAGGAGAAACAAAACTAATGATCTTCGGGTCGCAACTTTTAGGTAGGAAAGAATTTCAAAATGGTGGGAATGAGTGAAAAGGAAGGAAGAAGAGAACTGCTTGACAGATCAGTACAGAACTATAAATAGTCAGTAAAATAGAAGAAATTCAGGAATAGGTCTAATTACGAATAAAAAATAGGAATAAGGGTAATCTGCTGGGAACTGTATAGTGAACGCATTGTAGTAGCCAAGATAGACACGAAGCCAAAGTCCACCACAGCAGCATAAGTTTGTATGCCTACTCACTCTTCAGATGATGGGACTGAAAGAATATACGACGAGGTAAAAGAAATTATTCAAATAGTTAAGGCAGACCTAATTTTAACTTTGAAAGGAAATTGGAATTCGTCAGTATCAAAAGGGCGAGAAGAAAAAATAGGAAAACATGGACTGTGAGGAAAGAAGGAAAAGAAAAGTCGTTTGGCAGAACATTGCATCGAGAGAAATTTAATAATTTGTAATTCTTGGTTCAAAAAATCATGAAAGAAATTTGTATACGTGAAAATACCTAGACCCACCAGAAGGTTTCAAATAGATTACGTTATGGTAAGATAGATATTTCGAAACCGTGATTCAAATTGTAAAACATTTCTAGGTGAAGACTCTCACCGTCATTAATTGGTTCTGAAGAGCAGATTAATAATGAAGAAATTTATGAAAGATAGGAAATTAAGGAGATGGGATCTATGTAAGTTCAAAGGCCAGAGGTTGTTCTTTGAAGCTTTTGGTTGCGGTTGACTGTAACAGGGGTAAAGAATACATCAGAAGATTGGGTAGCCTTCAGAGATGAAATATTGAAGGCACCAGAGGATCAAATAAATAAAAACACTAGGCTAATAGAAAACTTGGATAACACAGGAGATTTATCTGAAGAAAGGAGAAAACATAAAAATGCACGAAATAAAACAGGCAAAAGGGAGTAAAGGTGTCTAAAGCACGAGATTGACAGGAGGAGTAAAAAGGCAAAGCAGGAATGGCTAGACGAGAAATGCAAGGATGTAGAACCATTCATAACTAGGGGAAAGGTAGATGTGTGTATAGGGAAATTACAGAGAGCTATGGGAAAAGAAAGGATACAGATGTATGAATATCAAGAGCTTAAATGTGAAGCCACTTCTAAATAAGGGAGAGAAATCTGTTAGGTGGAAGGTATGGTAGGCTACGCAAAGGAAATGAACTTAAAGGCAATATTATAGAAATGGAAGAGGAAGTATATCAAGATTAGATGGGGGATATGACACTGCTATGTACCCTCAGAATCAATGAGATCGTTAGGAGTGCCATCCATGACGAAATTATTCCACTTGGGGTGTAAGATATACGAAGACAGGCGAAATATCATCAGAATTCAAGAAAATTATAGTAATTCCAGTTCCAAACACTGCTGCTACTGACAGATGTGAACATTACTGAACTACCAGCTTAATAAATTATTCTTGCAAAATACTGACCTCAGAAAACATTAGTTTTGATTCCGGGCTAATGTACGAATACGTAGGCTACATATACATGATAACTTATCTTTGAAGGCAAACTGAAAAAGTGCAAACCTACATTTATTGAAATTGTAGATTTCTATTGAGAATGTTGTTTGGAATACACTCTTTGGAATTATGAAGGCAGAAGAGGTAAATGCAACGGGCGAAAAATTACCTATAACTCGTACAGACATCTTACTGCAGTTATAAGATTCGAGCGGAATGAAACAGAAGCAGTCGTTGAGAAGGGAGTGAAACAGGGTTTTAGTCTATCTCTGATGTTAATCAGTCTGTACCCTGACCCAGCAGTAAAGGAAACGTGGGAGAAACTTCAATAGGGAATTAAAGTTCAGGCGGAAGAAATAAAAACTTTTCGGTTTGCCGATGACTTTGTAATTCTGTCAGACAGCAATGGGCTTGCAAGAGCAGTTGAATGGAATAGATAGTGCCTTGAAAAGGTTATAAGATGAATATCAATAAAAGTTGAAAAAAAAGGGAAATGGACTGTAGTCGAATTAAATCAGGTGATGCTGAGGGAATTATAATACTAAATAAGATACTAAAAGTAATCAATGAGTTCACAGGTTTGGGCAGCAAAAAACTGTCGACGGTGAAATTTGTGCGGATATACGAAGTAGACTAGCAATTATGAGAAAAGCGTTTCTGAAACAGATGGATTTGTTTACATAGATCATACATTTGAATATTAAGAAGTTTTTTCCGAAGGTAGTTTTATGGAGTGGAGGATTGAATCGAAGTGAAATATGAACGATAAACAGTTCCCACAAGAACAGAATATGAACTTTAAAAATATGGAGCTACAGAAGAATGCTGAATATCAGATGGATACCGAGCCGAAGTGGCGAAACAAGAAATTTATGGCACAACTTTACTAAAACAAGGGATCGATTTTTCATGGTATATCTTGAGGCATCAACGAATAGTAAATTTGGTAAGAAGTGAAGTCTGACTCTCAATCACGGCCGCAGGTCACTGCCATAACCATGACAGCACAGCAATACCCCCTTTCTCATGACATATCACTGGTAGGTCACTGATCATGATTGCATGGTATATGGACGGTTGAAAATAAAATTTAAACTTTCACCTTTCGTGCTTCTATACCAGTGTTTTTCTTAAAACATCGACTCAACCTCTGCGTACTAATAGTTTTCTTTTTTTTTGCTTCAAAGACAACATATCGCCAGATTTCTTCTCATGGTGTAACGAATTCTTGTTTTAATTTCGTATCACTTTGCTTCTGCTTCTCTCTAAAAATAATTTTCACATCCTCTCCTTGAACTTTCTGGTTCAAAATACATTCCTGGTCGACTGGGAATACGTCTGAATCCGAAGCGAATGGGTACCGATCACGCTGAATACATAACTAACTTTTTCTCACCACTATTGCCATTCGCGTGTATCAAGAGGCTTTTTGTTGGGACGTTATTAAAGCTTTCCGCGATGATGTTAATTTTGTTTATATTACTCGTTCAGTAAGGATTTTCTAACTAAGAGTGATTTCACGTGCTTATGATTCCCGGAGAATGACGCCGTGGATATTTACAGGCAGAATAGATTTAATCCAATAGTGACCTGCTGCAGCAGATTTACAGTCGTGCAAACTAGTCTGAGACGAAAGAATAGCGAATATTCTTGTTGCGTATGTCCATGCTGATGATACACAAATTGTAAAATTTCCTTTCCAGAAACATCAGAAACTTGATTTTGAGAACGCTATTCATTTTGCCAAAGATACACCGGGTGGTTATTACTTCGTTGTTTATTTCTTTTGCTGCCCGTCCAATCATTGTCTTCAGCTTGCGTCGATACACTTGCCCTTCCGAGCGGCATCTGAGACAGTAGAACCTAAGTGAAGAGATTCCGTTGCGGGTAGCGTCAAAAGCGACGTTCTTGATCCTGGTTTATAGCTGTAAAATCGCATACCGAATAATTAAATTAATTAACCAAATTAATCATGGGAATACGAATGAACAGGAAGGGTCGCACAACTATCATACCACAGGGATGAGCATAAATTTTGGTTCCTACTTGCAACATATTGTATTATAATAATTTAATTTACTTAACTACTGACGGGCAAGTACTTCGCACGGAAACGAAGGGTAAAGAGTACACCAGCGTTGAACATCGGGATTCACAGATTATCTAAGACATTAGTTTAGAAAACGCTACTAAATGAATATCATCTCTTAGAAAGGAACTAAAAGGTTGAGATGCACGACAGAGAGAAGTGGCGTGTTACCTAAACTGAAGGTGGTGGTATCTAGAGGAGTAAATGCAGAATGTGGTTTGCGGTTCATCTTTCGATCACGAAAATATGAAAGCCTCGCGAACGATAAACGTCACAACCTATGTTAGTGACTCCTATTACTCCTCTGTGTGTGTGAACTCTCGGTACAATTATTTCCGCCAATATGGCTCCCACCACAAGGACTACTGTGATGGACACTACTGTGCAACGTGGATGCTACGGTTTTAGCGGCTTCGTAAAATGGTGCTCAGATGAATGTGCAGCAGGATACATCAAACATTCATCTCTGAAGCTGAAAATGTAGACCATAAACCGACAAGGTTAAGAGTAGGACGTAATTCAGTTTACACATGTATCCGCGAAGTGAAGCTGCGAAGGACTAGAAAGACCCGCTGTGGATCAAGCGAATCATTTGGCGTGTGACGAATTTTGTGTGGAAGAATTTAGTTAGGTCCATGTTTTGTACTATTTACTCTGACTTGTAAAAAAGTCGTCATAAAAAGAACAAGTATCAGCAGATACGGTTGTGGGAGCTCGGCTCGACGAATAGGGAGAAATTGATAGTGTAGTTTTCGAAGATTTCGGGTTTGAGGACATGACTTTGGCGGAAATGAATACAAGTAAAACTTCCACGTTACAGACAGCAAAACTTAAATCCTAGAAAGGACTCCATATAGTAGCAAAACCGAACATCAGCCACCGCCAGGTATCAGTCAGCGCTACTCAATGGGATAAAGAAAGCAGCAGGAAAAACTGTAAAAGAATGTAAGTAAAAACAAAAAAATGGGAGAATCAACAGAAAGCTGTAAAAGAATTTAAGGAAAGTCAAGAGAAAACTGCACAGGAAATAAAAGAAGTGAAGGAAGGTCCGAAGGAATGAAAAATAGAATTCAAAGAAGAATAAAATCAGTATTTCAGGAGAATAGACAGAAAGTCACGAAGATGTTTGAAAGGAAGAAAGAAGAGAAATTCACAGAAGTATGTAAAGAAACACAGAAGACACCTGTCCTTCTGTCAGAATGTTCGCTACCAGAGCCCACCTGAAAGCATCAGACTTGTTAACTAAGATATCTAGTTCTGAACTTAACATGTCGTGCAGAATGCCAGCTGCTGCGATCTTACATGTCGAAAAGAGTAGCACATATACTAATCGTGATAGTACAACTGGATGCTAACATTCTCAGCAGGGATTCAGATGTATTGCCAGTCGATCAGGATTTTACTTCGAAGCAGAAGGTTCAAGCAGAGGATGTGAAGAGTATTGTTACAGAGAAACTGAAGCATAATGATACAAAACTAAAACGCGAATTAGCTACATCATGAGAAGAAACTTGGTGATATGTTGTCTTTGAAGCAAGAAAAAAGAAATTGGTCGTAAGCAGAGATGAGACTATTTTATAAGAAAAACATTGGTATAGAAGCAAGAAAGATGAGAGTTTAAAGTTTATTTTCAACCGTCCATGTAACATGCAATCAAGATCAATAACTTGCACGTGATGTCATGTTGATGTTATGGAATAGAGGCTGTAGCTGTGATGTCATAATAGGGTAATGACCCACACACAGATGTCACGAATGTGACTGAGAGTTTTGCTTGTTGCAACATGTCTTTAATTGCTGGCATCTATATGTCTCAACTTTCTGACTAGTCGCTTTTGCTTGTTGGAACAAGTCTCACCTTGCTTAACTGACATCGTGATTAGACTTGGTGACATCTTCTCATGTACGTTGACGCAGTCTCCAAGCATGTCATACTTTACCGAGTCGAGATAAACGCACATGCTGGATCATGACAGTCATCTTTCAATTGACCATCATTGCACCACCCAATAGTATTTGGTGATAATGGAAATAACCACATCAACTGATCGTCATTACTCAGTTAGATTTGCGGTCCTAAATTTGAACAGTCTCTGTGAATGCAGTTCTGCTCCACACTGTGCTGTTTTTGAATGTAATTATGGAATTTTGATCTGTTACATTCTCTTCTTATTCGTGCCATTCCATTCGGTATTTTTTTTAATGAGACTCCAATCCGCTCATTTGAAATGACGCATTGCGTTCCAGTTCAGCTCTCCTGCCGTTGGTACATAGTATTGTAATACCACTAGCAGCCACAAACTGCTATTTCACTTTCGCATGTTTTCTACCTGTTGTTTCAACGTTCTTGGGACATCCTAACAACATTATTAATGATGGAACCCTTTCCCTTCATGGTCGAATACTAGTGACGATCCACGAAACTATCAGACCAACATCTGAGAGTTGAGCTGATGACCCTTTAGCTACAAAGCTACTAACTCAAATATTTTTGTGAACCCATTATATTAAGCTTCTCATTACTTCTACTTGTCCGTTTGAGAATTTTAATTTAGGTTGAACCCGCACCGCTGTAGGTTGTTTCTCATGTTCGTACGCCGTTAATTAGTTCTTTTGAAATATTTTTGTCGACAATTAAGCACTGAAGTAGGTTAAACATTTAATAGCGATCCACATCGGTTAGTATTTAGGAGCTGAAGTTATGGCTACTAAACATTCTTTCTATTGACGCAATTTAGATGAAGATAGTCCTACAGAATTTTGATTGACTATAAGCGACAGTTATTTCGCTAATTTGAGAATTGACCATTAAAAGTTGATCAAAACCAGTGACCGAGCGAGGTGATGTAGAGACTTGCACTCGCATTCGAGAGGACGACAGTTCAAATTTCCATCCAGCTATACGCATTTAAGTTGTCCGTGATTTCCCTAGATCGCTCCAGGCAAATGCGAGGATAGTTCCTTTGAAAAGGGCACGACTGATTTCCTTCCCCAACCTACTCCAATCCGAGCTTGTGATCCATCACTAACGATCTCGTTGTCGACATGGCGCTAAGCCTTCAAAATTAGTGAAATATCGCATTGTGGTTAGCCATAGTAGCAATCCCTGTTGTCAACGGGTGATCACGTTAATTCAGGCAGTTTTTACTAGGAACAGTAATAGTTGACTTACACATCTCCATACTGCCTGCAACTTTTGTTTACTTGCTATGATAAGTCATTAATTGCAAATACTTACCACTTGTCCTTGAGTCAAAGTGGATTGCATTTCAACAGTTCTAAATTTTATGATATCGTCGCTCCCAGTTTCAACCACTCTGCCCAGCTGGGATCCTCGCTGAATAGTAATTTTCAGCCATCCTTATGATATCAGCCCACTTTCACATTCAGTTTAGAACATCATGATCTATTGCCAGAACTTCCTAATTCTACTAACGACGAATTAATTACTTCTTTAGAATAGTTGCTACATAATGAGGTTGGGAAAATCTCATTGGAAAGGACCTGACCGCTCACTTCTCTTGAGAACCATGAAAAGGACCAAAATTTAATTATATTTTTGTTAATGCAGTTACTGTGTGTTATTGGAGATATAGGTCTTCAGCTAGGAAAGCCTGAAGTAGAGTGCAGAGCATCAATAAAAAGTAGTTTCTTATATGTTCTTTCTCTTGGCACAGTCGTCGTAGGTTAATGATTCCTTTATGCTGAAGCTGTCAAGAAGTGTCCAAATTCTGTTTGTGCATAGATCAAGTCAATATTACAATGAAGCAGGAAAGTTCTCTCTTCAATATTATTTTAATCCATATTTTGAAGTTTTCAGAAATTAACACACTTTTTGACAGGGATTGCTAACTTCCAGCCGATAAATCTCACAACAAGAAACTTCACAACTGCCTCCAGCCAAAACGTAACACACACTCCAAATGAATAAGAACGCAGATATATCAGTTTCAGTACAAAGATACGTTTACAAGAGCGATGTAATCGACATCCTTGACAAAGGAGTAACAATTTGACTAATATTTCATGAAAGCCAAAGATATATAGTATTCTAATGATTTATACCGTTTTGAACAACTATGGTGAAAAGAAATATGTTTATAATACCATATCTCATCATTCTCGACTTCACAAATGAACAAAACTATGAAGTACGTTAGAAATGCAAAAATAATTGTGATTCTCATAAAACAGTTAATTTTATATCAGCATTATACTTCATCGATGAGTATTTACATCAGAATTACAGAAAGTATAGAATTTCCAGTTTAGATCCCTTTGGATTGTGTTGTGAATTATAATGTATCGGGTATTTCGATGCTTGGAGAAATAAAAGGCACTGAAGATTTCCATTACAAAGGCAATTTACCTATACTGCTAATTTGCATGATGACAGAAAATAATGAAACTAAAGTTAAATGGTACCTCATTTACATTTGCAATTTTATAACTCATAGGCATGTTTGGACACCGTTGTAAACCAAAGGTTATTTTAGAACGAGAAATACCTCACTTGCAGATTCTGCCCTGCCCAACCAACGAACTGAAGGAAATTGCAATTCCCAAAGATCGGCATGCACTGCTGTTTGACTATATATGATTAATCCAAAATTGTTTATGCTTTATGTGTATTATAACAGCGTCAGTAAGAGTTTTGTAAAATGTGGAGTAACTTTTCAGTTTGTTTCGTGTTTCTTAGCTGTCGTACTTGGAATGTATATTTTTTCTGAGTACTTGATTTAGGGACATTATTCTTTGGTGTCTGTATTTTTCTATAAGAAACGGTTCATGTCGGTTTAGTTTTGATATACCTTGCGCTACCTCGCTGACGTGCTCATTTCAACGACAGGTATATCTAAAACTACACAGATGATATGGAAAGATCTAAGTTAACATTATATTATCTACTTTCCCTTTTCTCCCTTATTCATAAGAGTTTATTTTGCTCGTTCTATTATTATATTTACCTTTTGGCATGCTGAATACATGTAATGCACGTGGGAATATTATACTAGGTTCCACATTCCCACTGACATTGGTCTAATATCCATAGGCTACCCTACAATGCCTCACTGCTGTAGAGGTCATTTCGATGTAGTTCTTATTTTGTCTCAGTTATGACTGATCTCTTATGAATATGAGTTACTACAGGAGGATGTTATAGTTGTTATGATTTGTAGGAATCCTATTATCAGTTTAAACATACAGATAAAACTGATAATTTTTTATATGCATAACCTATTCTTAGAGGTCAGTCAGGTTCCTACTTATTTTAGTAGTCTAGTTTGGAGTAATTCGATTTGTCATTGTTATTCTTAATGTGTTAATATTCTCAAAGAAACAGTAGAAAGCAGAGTCATTACTGTAAACTTATACCTTCTCTTTTCACCAACTGCGACATAGTCGCGTATACAAACACTGATCCAGTACGGTCAAATGTTCTTTATTCCAGTCTTTGATCACAATATCAGTTCTTTAGACGATGACCGGTTTTAGTCTTTAATGAGCATCCTCAGATCTACAATATACAAATATGTACACCTAGTGAGCAGTATGTCTTTCAACATAGTACAGCAATACGTATCACAATAATGTAATGTAAAAAAGGTACGTTTTACTGTATTTCATCTGTACATTTCCCTGGTTACAGATAGTATATTGTGATACATATTGCTGTACTATGTTGAAAGACACACTACTCACTAGGTGTACATATTTGATATTGTAGATCTGAGGATGGTCATTACAGACTGAAACCGGTCATCGTCTAAAGAATTGATATTGTGATCAAAGACTGGAATAAAAAAACATTACACCTTCTCTGTTTCAGCTAAACAGTTGAAAGCTCACGTAAGTGGATCTGGTGCAAGTTTTAAAACATAATGTTTTACAGCTCTCTCTACAAGATGATAATGTAATAACTCCTCAATTACTGTGCTCGTACGAGTCATACGAGTTTAAGCTCACCCAGCACTATCATCCCGGTGGCTACTCTGTCCTGGTTACAGCCACTGTCGCGTCTCCAAGCTACAACCACTACTCATTGGAAAGCCAGTAACATAAATTCTGTTGTTATTGTTGTTCTTTAATGGCTTTCGCTAATTTTATGCGAGTATGTGCAGGATAGAAATACAATCATCCATGGAACCTGTACGTAGAATTTAAAATATTACTACACCATAGAAAAACCAACCACCAGAACTGTTTATAACCTATACATACATTGTCCCAAAATGTAAGTTAAATAGTAAAAATATGTACAGATTCCAGGTCACTGAAGATGCCTTGGAGAGAATAAAGGCGAAACGCGTATGGCACGAAAATTGTGTTTCACTCAGTTTCAGTTAGACAGTCAATAAGTAAAATTAACAATATACCGTAATAGTACACGCAACTGAGGAAGACAGGACTACAGAAGTTGAAGACGTTAATATAATCGAATTTTTTTTATCCTTCCTCCGCTGGTTGTCAGTCCCCCAAACAGAGCAAAATTACCACGTCACGTGGACCTTTGTGAAGGAGGAGAAAGGGTTCTTCCGTATATGCAAGGACAGTAAGCGGGCGTTCGTGTGCCGTACCGCCAGTGCCGACGCTGTGGTGTCAGCGCTGATGGTGTGGCGCTACAAAGGCGACCAATCAGCTCCCTCCAATCAAATCATATGATGTTAACAGTTAGCGGGCCTGGAAGCCTGCTTGCTCTCTCTCTGTTTCTGGCTCCGATCAGTGACGGATTGAACCTAAAGTCTGGCATCTAAGGGATGTCTCCCCCTATGCATTTCCCATGTACCCCTCTCTGAATAAACCAACTATGTGTTAAATATGTATTCTTATTAACCCTAAATCCTCCTCCTATCCTGCCGCCCAATGCCTAACTTAGACCCTCTGCACAGTAGTAGTGGTTTTATTCATCCTTGGACCATTTCTACAAAGATATTGAAAAGAGTTATAATTTAAGAACAACAAAAATAACATAATTCGTATAGAAAGATATAGTTTAACGAAGATGGGACAGATAGTCGGCCATGGCCATATAGCAGGAACCATCCTGGCTCTTGCTTAGAGTAACTTAGAAAAACCACAGAAAATTTAAATCAGGATGGCCGTATGAAGATTAGAGCCTCCATACTCAAGATTACAGGGCCAGTCTATTTAAAACAGTGCTATCTGATTCGGTTTATCTCTAGGGTACAATACTGTTTTGCAAAGAAGTTATTTAGTAACATAAAAGGCTAGTGCTGCACTTTTCAACAATTTCTCGCTTACAGTTCCTGCACACACTCATCTTCATCACATCACCAGTCGTGGTGCTTTTTTCTGAGCGTCGTGACCCCATGCAGCAAGCATCTCCGTCACGATCTGTTACCAGCTTCTCACAAATCCTGCTAAACAGGTACTCCTTGATTTGATTTGTCAGCCTGCTTGTTTCTCTTCACTCGGTCTTTTGTCCTCGATCTTCCATTCCACGATTATTTTCTCTAGATTTTTTCTGTTTCTTCTCGCAATATAGTCAAAGAACTGGAAAAGTTCTTGCTTGATTCGAGAAGACAGGCGCCTGGAGATACTGAGTTGCTCAATAATGGACACATTAGTTTTTCTTTATACATAGCATCCTGCGCCAGTTCAACTGCATTGATACGCTGCTTGTCTCTGTCTCTAAGTGTCCATGTTTTGCAGCCATAAGAGATCTGTTCTGCCAGGTCTTGGTGAGCTTATTCATAGCCACTCGCCCCTGCGTGGTCCGTCTTCTTATCTCAACTTTCCGTGTCGCAGATGGTTGATGAAACAATGCACGACTTTCAGTTCCTCTAATCGACCTGTGAGTCGGACCTGTGCTCCTCGATCAATAATAAGTATCATGATCTCCGACTTCCTGAGATTTATGTCGAACCCATATCATGGACTAAAGTCCTTTACTTTTGTTAGTAACTCAGCAAGTTCAATTTTGCGACTGGCTAAAACACGATGTCATCGGCAAATAGGATGTTGTCAATAGACTTTCCAATATTAGAGATACCTTTGTTCTAGCCATTAAGAGCTTTCCTGATAACATGTTAGGCATAGGTGTTATACAGTTGGTGGGGATAGAACACAACCCTATCTAACACCATTTCATACACTGAGGAAATCAGACGTGCCAGCACTTGTCTTCAAAGCTGCGAGGTGATTATTGTACAGACTTATAATTAGTGCTGTTATGTTTGGTGGTACACCGAGCTCTGCAAGCAATTGTCACAACCTTTCCCAGACTACATAGTCAAATGTTTTGCTATAGTCAAGGAAGCAAATGGAAACAGGAAAGCAAAACTCTCGCGATTTCTCGATTATCTGTCGTGCATTGAGAATTTGTTCACAAGTTGCTGTTCCTTCAACAAAACCTGCTTGTTCTGTGGGTATGTGTAGCTGAAAGTACGGCTTCAAACACTGTTTCTAGATGTAGAGAAAAATTTTGCAATTACAATATTCCTGTAGCTGAAGCAGTGACTGATTGAACTTTTCTTGTGTACGGCGTTGAGGAGAGTCTTCGAGCGCTCTCCTGCCCGCTCCCCAGTATTCCATATTCTTGTGCATAATGAATTCAGCACAACACCTTCCTGCCCATTGCTTTGATCATGTCCCCACACGTACGGTCTAGACTGGGGGCTTTATAGTTCTTCATATGCTGAGTTGCGTTCTTTATGCCGCTACGTAAGACTGTAGGTCCGATATCAGTTGTTTAACTGCTTGACTGTTCGTACTGCACACACTACATTACTCATTGTTTCACAATGTAACATTACATACAGTATTAGCTGACATCAGGACCACAGCCACCATATTTGGTACTCATGCCTGTTATCAGAACTTCCATTTGCTAGGCTGAATAAATGTCAGCATCCCACTATATTGAATCAGATGAAAAATGAAATGATCGTGTGGCCCCATCCAGAGAAGTTCTGCCGCCGGGTGCAAGTCTTATTTCAGGTGACGCCATATTGAGCGACTTGCGTGTCGGTAAAGATGAAATGATGATGATGACAGCGAAACACCCAATCCACGAACTAAGAAAATCTCCAACTCGGTCGGGAATCGAACCCTGGCCCACTGCACGGTAGGCAAGCATGTTACCACTCAGATAAGCAGGCGGTCTACTGAGTGAGATGTTGAGATCAGAAAAAAGGGGAGGTGATAGTATTATACATTGTACAGCTTTGGGAGTAACGTTTTCCAGAAAATAACAAAAGAAAAATCGTATCGCGAAAGTGTTATGTGAAACGACAGACATTTTATTACTATGAACATCACTGTTATTGTTGTTGTTTACATATATTTTAACAAATCCCTGTTCTACGTCGTCTAAGAAATCCTTCTCTGTATACAATATTTTCTTTATTAGGTACTTTTTAATTGCATTTTCAAATAGTTTCAGAAATCTCATTAATCCCCTTTGGCATTTTATTGCACAGTTTTATTCCTTTGTAGAAAATGCTGTTTTGAGTTTTTGTTTCTTCTCTCTTGGTAAATGCAAATTCAGTTTAGATCTTATTCCATGGCTATGGACAGAACTGTTCGTGTGATGTGTATAACTGAATGAAAAATGAGCTCACAAGGCGTCTTTCAAATCGCCAGTGTTTTGAACAAATATTTACAGTGATCTCGACTACTGTTTATGGTTTTTATTCTTGCAACCATTTTCTTTACTTTTAAATGCTGTTCATATTTTGTGCATTTATTTCCCAAAAATAATTCTACAGCTACGAACTCAGTGTACTCATAAATAATATCTTCTAAAAGACACTGGCTTTTACACACCAGTGATTGCAATCTAAGAGTATAACATGTTTATGACAATTAGTTTCCAAGTAGCTTTTTGTGATCACTTCACTCCAACTGAGAATCAGTATTCATTCGCATAAATTTAGTGTTCATCACACAGTATATAGAATTACTATATATACTTTTTTTAATAATGTGATTTTCCTCATTCAAACTGTTATTCATGACTTTTGTCTTCTTTATGTTCAACATCACTTTATTGCATACTGACCAACTGCAAACGTCCTCGAAGGTTTCACTGCTTTTCTTTTGTTATCTCAGTGACATTAATATCGATCTCATCAGAAAAGAAAAGTTTTCCCCATGATTAACACTTTCGGGAAAGTCATTGATGTATATCACGAGTCTTATGCTACCATGAGGAACTCGTATTAATGTATTTTGCTTGTGATAAATGTTTAATTAAAAGCTCTGCTTTATTTGCAGTTTATGTTGCCTCACTCTTTGTACCCTACCTGATAGGTATGATTAAAAAATAAATACCTATGCCTCTTATTCCTAATGATTCTAGCTTATTTAGAAACATTTTATGGTCAACAACGTCAAAAGCCTTAGAAATATTTAATAAAATGACTGACACACTTATCCTTGCCGAAAGCATCAAGAACCACTATTATGAAATCTGCTATGACTGATTATGTACTTCTGCTACATCGAAACCCAAACTGTGATTCACTCAAAAGCTTGTATTTATTCAAGTAATTAATTAATTTATCTTTCAAAATTGATTCTTTTATATTTGGGAATGATGACTGCAGCGAAACAGTCCAGTAGCTTTCTGTACCTTCCGCGTTACCTTCATTTAGCAGAGGCATAACCCTTGCCTATTATAGTTCTCTGAAAATTTTCCTATTGGAAACGACTCATTTATTATTACTCTGTATGCACTGTTTCAGCTCAGCTTACATAACAACAACAGAACCAAGGACATATCTGTTTTGGGAACTTTTGTTGCAATTTCTCTGTAGTGCTTGAAAATTGCTCATTTTAACAGTTAGCTATGATGTGGATCTTTATTACTTTATCCCCCTCGATTGTATTATCAGTGTGGTTTTGTTTCTCTCTCCATGTTTCTTGTTTAATGACATCCCAAATTGCTTTGCTTTCATTCTGTGCATTGTATATTATTTCCTCATTAAATGACTTCCATCCTATAAATCTTTTTGTATCTGTGATAGAAATTTAAGAACTCTGGCTCATTGTCTCACTTTCTCATGGAACTTATGTGCAAAGGGTTTGGGAGGACTCCATAATCCCTGCCATTATACGTCTGTTTTTGTGAGACATTGCTATTGAGGTGAGTAGTTTTATTAAATAGTGTGGAGAACTTTAAATATTTCGCAGTTACATTGATTTATCTATAGCCTTGATCCCAACTTTGGGTTAATAGTTCTCATACAAAATCTTGTACTTTGATTTCTGATAAATGCCTTTTGTGAGACTATAGTATGTGGATTGTTTTCCATACTTGATTTTATTTTTGTAGAAATGATCTGAAAGTGTAAGAACTTTTTTAGCTACCGTAGCCCATACTTATCCGTCCCCATATTTGTGGAGATACAGTCACGGTAGTTACCCTTGTTGTACTACTGAACGACAAGAACATGACAAAGCTGTGAAGGAAATTTTTGACGGATGTACTAGTTTCATTTGTGATTTTTGTGTTTATGGTTACGTCTTGATGCAAAATTATGAGACTTTATCTAGAACCTCTGTTAATTTACTGAAAAAAGTTCTTTTGAAAATCAGTGTCTTATGAAAGAGAGAGTCTTAACCCCTTAATCTCAACAGGCATGATAATTATTCACGAAGATGCAGGAAATACCCACAACTATCCATATGAGCAATAACGTTAAAGTAGTGGAATAATACGTTAGCTGGAATTTCAGCTACGACCACGACCGAAGTCGAGGCGATGAAAGGTAATAAACAATGGAAGTGTGTCCTGCAAACTATGAAGTCAATGGGAGACGAATGAAACCATTTGTGGTGGAAGCGAAAAGGCTTGCCGAAATATTCAGAAAATAAAATACACAAGCCAGCCAGTTTTTGTTAGTCTACTTCGCTTGTGGATTATGGAGGAATCACTTCGTCAGTTGTTGAACATATTTGTGACTTGGGTGATTTCGAAATGGAAAAAAAGGAACCTTTGAGTTCGAGAAACAGCCCGTATTCAGCCACATAATACACGGTTGACAAAAACAAGAAAAATACGGAGGAAGGGAGAAACAAACAAATGAAGGAGTATAGTATGGAAAAGTTAGTCCTTTTGAGGGCCTGTAGACCGTCGGCTGCCAAAACTGAAAGGATCACCAAGTTATTACACCTGTACGACGGACGGAATGGCATAAGGATCGTAGCGTTGCACGTCTACACATTGTAGACGCCGACTAGCAGACTGGGGCGTACGTACCCGCAGTTAACGAAATTTCTTTCAATCCTGAACTTACCGTGATGTGCACAGTTTAGTATCTGAATGTGTAGGAGCTGTGCATACAGCACAATATTCAGTGCTGTGTAATTTTGCATTTGCAGTTTCGCTCAGAAAGTTTATACGAATTCTTACTACTAAGATTTACATTCTTGTGCAGTCCCAGAGTGCCTGGTTGCTAGTACCGTGTCTTTATCTTGTAGTGTCATTATTTTTCCGCACTTGTTTTTCCAAGCAGTGAGTTTAATAGGTTAAAATGAAGTTCGTAGGTATTATAGTTGATTAAACATTTTGTTTGTATTTTTGGTGTGAATATCGGACGTCATCTAAATGTAATGACGTTTACTAATCTTCATGATGTCTTGTCTGTTGTCTGTTGTTCATATATCTATTGAATGTTCTTTTCCTCACAAATTTATTTTTGTTGTAAGATAACAGCCGAATACTGACAATGTTATTTTGTGCGTGTCGTTTAGAAAGTGAATATTGTCGGAATTGTTTAGTTTGTATCCATTACAGTTCGGTTGAATTTGTCTTTTCTCCTTGCTTATAATACAGTGATGAGACAAAACAATACGACTAGTGCTGTCCACGAGATTGAACTCAGCCTGGTGGCCTTTCGGTTTCATTATACGGCAAGCGAAGTATATAAGCGGAGCGGAGACGAACGGGGAATCATCCGCAAGTGGGTAAATACTCCGACAGCAACGACTTTGATAATGTCAGAGTGTTATGACCCGTCGCCTAGTTACGATATCTCGGAAATGGCGAAGCTGGTTGGCAGTTCACGTGCTACTGTCACGAACATCTTTAGCAAGTGCATGAAAGGTACTCGTAGATGCGAATACGAACAGTCATCAGGTGTATAACGCAATCACGAAAATGAAAATCTATGCCGGACCGGGAATCGAACCTGGCCTTTTCGCTTTATGCGAGCGGTCACTTTAACCGTTTGGCTATCCGTACACGACTCACGGCCAGACCCAAACTTCCGGGTGTCGTCGTTCCTGCGCGTCAACCTTTACTCATGCACTCGATGCATGCATGTCTGAAGGAACATTGCACAGCCACCATATTTGGTACTCATGCCTGTTATCAGAACTTCCATTTGCTAGGCTGAATAAATGTCAGCATCCCACTATATTGAATCAGATGAAAAATGAAATGATCGTGTGGCCCCATCCAGAGAAGTTCTGCCGCCGGGTGCAAGTCTTATTTCAGGTGACGCCATATTGAGCGACTTGCGTGTCGGTAAAGATGAAATGATGATGATGACAGCGAAACACCCAATCCACGAACTAAGAAAATCTCCAACTCGGTCGGGAATCGAACCCTGGCCCACTGCACGGTAGGCAAGCATGTTACCACTCAGATAAGCAGGCGGTCTACTGAGTGAGATGTTGAGATCAGAAAAAAGGGGAGGTGATAGTATTATACATTGTACAGCTTTGGGAGTAACGTTTTCCAGAAAATAACAAAAGAAAAATCGTATCGCGAAAGTGTTATGTGAAACGACAGACATTTTATTACTATTAACATCACTGTTATTGTTGTTGTTTACATATATTTTAACAAATCCCTGTTCTACGTCGTCTAAGAAATCCTTCTCTGTATACAATATTTTCTTTATTAGGTACTTTTTAATTGCATTTTCAAATAGTTTCAGAAATCTCATTAATCCCCTTTGGCATTTTATTGCACAGTTTTATTCCTTTGTAGAAAATGCTGTTTTGAGTTTTTGTTTCTTCTCTCTTGGTAAATGCAAATTCAGTTTAGATCTTATTCCATGGCTATGGACAGAACTGTTCGTGTGATGTGTATAACTGAATGAAAAATGAGCTCACAAGGCGTCTTTCAAATCGCCAGTGTTTTGAACAAATATTTACAGTGATCTCGACTACTGTTTATGGTTTTTATTCTTGCAACCATTTTCTTTACTTTTAAATGCTGTTCATATTTTGTGCATTTATTTCCCAAAAATAATTCTACAGCTACGAACTCAGTGTACTCATAAATAATATCTTCTAAAAGACACTGGCTTTTACACACCAGTGATTGCAATCTAAGAGTATAACATGTTTATGACAATTAGTTTCCAAGTAGCTTTTTGTGATCACTTCACTCCAACTGAGAATCAGTATTCATTCGCATAAATTTAGTGTTCATCACACAGTATATAGAATTACTATATATACTTTTTTTAATAATGTGATTTTCCTCATTCAAACTGTTATTCATGACTTTTGTCTTCTTTATGTTCAACATCACTTTATTGCATACTGACCAACTGCAAACGTCCTCGAAGGTTTCACTGCTTTTCTTTTGTTATCTCAGTGACATTAATATCGATCTCATCAGAAAAGAAAAGTTTTCCCCATGATTAACACTTTCGGGAAAGTCATTGATGTATATCACGAGTCTTATGCTACCATGAGGAACTCGTATTAATGTATTTTGCTTGTGATAAATGTTTAATTAAAAGCTCTGCTTTATTTGCAGTTTATGTTGCCTCACTCTTTGTACCCTACCTGATAGGTATGATTAAAAAATAAATACCTATGCCTCTTATTCCTAATGATTCTAGCTTATTTAGAAACATTTTATGGTCAACAACGTCAAAAGCCTTAGAAATATTTAATAAAATGACTGACACACTTATCCTTGCCGAAAGCATCAAGAACCACTATTATGAAATCTGCTATGACTGATTATGTACTTCTGCTACATCGAAACCCAAACTGTGATTCACTCAAAAGCTTGTATTTATTCAAGTAATTAATTAATTTATCTTTCAAAATTGATTCTTTTATATTTGGGAATGATGACTGCAGCGAAACAGTCCAGTAGCTTTCTGTACCTTCCGCGTTACCTTCATTTAGCAGAGGCATAACCCTTGCCTATTATAGTTCTCTGAAAATTTTCCTATTGGAAACGACTCATTTATTATTACTCTGTATGCACTGTTTCAGCTCAGCTTACATAACAACAACAGAACCAAGGACATATCTGTTTTGGGAACTTTTGTTGCAATTTCTCTGTAGTGCTTGAAAATTGCTCATTTTAACAGTTAGCTATGATGTGGATCTTTATTACTTTATCCCCCTCGATTGTATTATCAGTGTGGTTTTGTTTCTCTCTCCATGTTTCTTGTTTAATGACATCCCAAATTGCTTTGCTTTCATTCTGTGCATTGTATATTATTTCCTCATTAAATGACTTCCATCCTATAAATCTTTTTGTATCTGTGATAGAAATTTAAGAACTCTGGCTCATTGTCTCACTTTCTCATGGAACTTATGTGCAAAGGGTTTGGGAGGACTCCATAATCCCTGCCATTATACGTCTGTTTTTGTGAGACATTGCTATTGAGGTGAGTAGTTTTATTAAATAGTGTGGAGAACTTTAAATATTTCGCAGTTACATTGATTTATCTATAGCCTTGATCCCAACTTTGGGTTAATAGTTCTCATACAAAATCTTGTACTTTGATTTCTGATAAATGCCTTTTGTGAGACTATAGTATGTGGATTGTTTTCCATACTTGATTTTATTTTTGTAGAAATGATCTGAAAGTGTAAGAACTTTTTTAGCTACCGTAGCCCATACTTATCCGTCCCCATATTTGTGGAGATACAGTCACGGTAGTTACCCTTGTTGTACTACTGAACGACAAGAACATGACAAAGCTGTGAAGGAAATTTTTGACGGATGTACTAGTTTCATTTGTGATTTTTGTGTTTATGGTTACGTCTTGATGCAAAATTATGAGACTTTATCTAGAACCTCTGTTAATTTACTGAAAAAAGTTCTTTTGAAAATCAGTGTCTTATGAAAGAGAGAGTCTTAACCCCTTAATCTCAACAGGCATGATAATTATTCACGAAGATGCAGGAAATACCCACAACTATCCATATGAGCAATAACGTTAAAGTAGTGGAATAATACGTTAGCTGGAATTTCAGCTACGACCACGACCGAAGTCGAGGCGATGAAAGGTAATAAACAATGGAAGTGTGTCCTGCAAACTATGAAGTCAATGGGAGACGAATGAAACCATTTGTGGTGGAAGCGAAAAGGCTTGCCGAAATATTCAGAAAATAAAATACACAAGCCAGCCAGTTTTTGTTAGTCTACTTCGCTTGTGGATTATGGAGGAATCACTTCGTCAGTTGTTGAACATATTTGTGACTTGGGTGATTTCGAAATGGAAAAAAAGGAACCTTTGAGTTCGAGAAACAGCCCGTATTCAGCCACATAATACACGGTTGACAAAAACAAGAAAAATACGGAGGAAGGGAGAAACAAACAAATGAAGGAGTATAGTATGGAAAAGTTAGTCCTTTTGAGGGCCTGTAGACCGTCGGCTGCCAAAACTGAAAGGATCACCAAGTTATTACACCTGTACGACGGACGGAATGGCATAAGGATCGTAGCGTTGCACGTCTACACATTGTAGACGCCGACTAGCAGACTGGGGCGTACGTACCCGCAGTTAACGAAATTTCTTTCAATCCTGAACTTACCGTGATGTGCACAGTTTAGTATCTGAATGTGTAGGAGCTGTGCATACAGCACAATATTCAGTGCTGTGTAATTTTGCATTTGCAGTTTCGCTCAGAAAGTTTATACGAATTCTTACTACTAAGATTTACATTCTTGTGCAGTCCCAGAGTGCCTGGTTGCTAGTACCGTGTCTTTATCTTGTAGTGTCATTATTTTTCCGCACTTGTTTTTCCAAGCAGTGAGTTTAATAGGTTAAAATGAAGTTCGTAGGTATTATAGTTGATTAAACATTTTGTTTGTATTTTTGGTGTGAATATCGGACGTCATCTAAATGTAATGACGTTTACTAATCTTCATGATGTCTTGTCTGTTGTCTGTTGTTCATATATCTATTGAATGTTCTTTTCCTCACAAATTTATTTTTGTTGTAAGATAACAGCCGAATACTGACAATGTTATTTTGTGCGTGTCGTTTAGAAAGTGAATATTGTCGGAATTGTTTAGTTTGTATCCATTACAGTTCGGTTGAATTTGTCTTTTCTCCTTGCTTATAATACAGTGATGAGACAAAACAATACGACTAGTGCTGTCCACGAGATTGAACTCAGCCTGGTGGCCTTTCGGTTTCATTATACGGCAAGCGAAGTATATAAGCGGAGCGGAGACGAACGGGGAATCATCCGCAAGTGGGTAAATACTCCGACAGCAACGACTTTGATAATGTCAGAGTGTTATGACCCGTCGCCTAGTTACGATATCTCGGAAATGGCGAAGCTGGTTGGCAGTTCACGTGCTACTGTCACGAACATCTTTAGCAAGTGCATGAAAGGTACTCGTAGATGCGAATACGAACAGTCATCAGGTGTATAACGCAATCACGAAAATGAAAATCTATGCCGGACCGGGAATCGAACCTGGCCTTTTCGCTTTATGCGAGCGGTCACTTTAACCGTTTGGCTATCCGTACACGACTCACGGCCAGACCCAAACTTCCGGGTGTCGTCGTTCCTGCGCGTCAACCTTTACTCATGCACTCGATGCATGCATGTCTGAAGGAACATTGCATCGTTCTTCTTAACAACACAGACACTGCAGTTTGTGAAAGATTACCGCCTGATTATTCTATTTAAAGGTAATAAGTACTTGCTCAATGATAGACGTGCCCCTCGTATTTCTGACAGTTGTGTACCATGGCTTACAATCTGACTTTAATTATTTCAATGAGTAGGACCGAGAATGTACTCGTAATTGGCGTACGGGTAAATGCAAACCCTTCTCAAATTTGTGACAGAGATCAATTAGGAACGCAACGGATAACGCTAGAATGGCAAGTTACCCTGGCACAATACGCACAGCATAGGAGCTTGTAACATTTTCTTTGCAATTGATATGGATTGCTTTTCTTCAGGATTCCTACTTTGATTACCTAATTCACATAACACTTTCCTTATCGATGGCAACAATGGTGATCATGGGATTAAGTTACATTCTTTGGGCTTAGGTGAGAGGGAGGAGGGTAGCAATGAAATAGGTTTAGCTTTGCCGAGATTCAAATTTATTTTACTACGGCAAGAAAATAGTAAAGTGACAATTTGCCTCGATATTCAAGCTCACAGAACGTGGTAATGTCTTCAACGACCTTTAAATTTGGTCTCTCTAGGTTGGTTGGTTGGTTTGGGGGATTAAAGGGACCAGGTCTCTCTAGGAATATAGCTGTAGTCACACATGATTTATCAATGGGAGAGGGGTGGAATATGGACAATACAATCATCAACACAACAAGCATGTCACCTATCATCCACATGAATTCTATTAGTGCAATATAGGGCGTATGCCAAAAGCTACGTAATGTCGTAAGCAACGTCAGCAAAGTAACTATCTCCACTCGGATATTTATGGCCGACAAACACATATTCTCTAACTCTTTCGCTGTCAGATCCGTTTATGAAACCACTATTGGAACAATATGCAACAGGTTAAATTCATTTGGTCAATGTATGCTAATCCGCGTAATGTTCTCTCGGTAAATTTAATAGGATCACGAAGATACGCAATGAAATCTGTCCACACGGACCGGAGCCTGATACTGGCATATGAAGGCATGGACAAGTCTGAACGTGACAAGAAAAATCAAGATTTACCTCGGAAAATCCAGTGTACTTAAGCCTCAACATTGCTTCAATTTAGCGTGAATGCAAGAGAATTAATGATGATTGCCTGACCAACATTAAATACAAGTTGGACGCTAAAGACAGGACTGTTAGATCAAAACTGAATTTACAATGAAACCATATCAAAATTACCAAACAAAACGTGTTAGTGGCCATAAATAACACTCAAATAAACTACGGTGAGACACAAAATTATTAATTTGGATCATTAGGGGTACCTTAATCCGGCACACAGCAAGTGACTTGTACACATGGGTACTCAAAATGCAATAAAATTTCTCCAAAAATTGGTATCAGTGCACCGATATTTTATTTCTTAAATTTCTAAAGCAAGTAGATCGTGTTAATGTGTGTGAAATCTTATGGGACTTAACTGCTAAGCCCACCAGTCCCTAAGCTTACACACTACGTAACCTAAATTATCCTAAAGGTCCGCAGCTCGTGGTCGTGCGGTAGCGTTCTCGCTTCCCACGCCCGGGTTCCCGGGTTCGATTCCCGGCGGGGTCAGGGATTTTCTCTGCCTCGTAATGATTGGGTGTTGTGTGACGTCCTTAGGTTAGTTAGGTTTACGTAGTTCTAAGTTCTAGGGGACTGATGACCATAGATGTTAAGTCCCATAGTGCTCAGAGCCATTTGAACCATTTGACCCATCCTAAGGACAAACACGCACACCCATGTCCGAGGGAGGACTCGAACCTCCGCCGGGACCAGCCGCACAGCCCATGACTGCAGCGCCTAAGACCGCTCGGCTAATCCCACGCGGCAAGTAGATCGTGACAAAGTGCAATGTAGGGAGAATTAAGCCAGTATACCACTGCTAGCATAACCATGTGGTCAGACACTATTCACAAAGAAACACGGTAAAAAAATAATATTCTTGAACAAGAGGTTGCGGGCTCTGCTCATACTGTATTAATTAACTTTACAGTGGACGAAATATCACATGGAAACTGAAATGACACAGGTTTAATATAACAGGTGGGCACTGGAGGCCCTCATAATTGGTTACAACTCACACAGAAAACGGCACAAATTAAATAAAATTTCCACGCAAAAAAGCTGTTGCCAGAAAGATATTAAACTGAGTAAACTTCTACTGGAATGAAATTACATGTAAACGTAGTCTAAGGCAAGTTAGGATAGCACAAGACAATAATAGTGTGAACATATGGTCGAACGTAAGCACTAAAGTTTGACATGTTTTCCCTACAAACATACTTTGATTGCAATCAAGTGCTTTCAGTTAACTTTAAGGCACAATCGAAAACACACTATCTTGAGATTTAAGCATAGTTAAGCAATTTCGTAGCAAGTAGAGCTAACTTGTGGCCTAGTACTACATACAAAGAAAAGCGTGAAACTGTTATACTCGTAGTAATGAACCAGAGTTACACCCCTCCTGCAACAGAATATAATTTTACACCCAACGAAACATCGAGAAAACTTGCAATCGAAATAAGAGCGTGAACTATACATGAACTCGCGACTAAGTCCAGTTCATTTACCATCTAACCCACCAAATTAATGTTAATGAAAATATCATTTAAAATTTCTCTGCCGGTCGGGGTGGCCGAGCGGTTCTAGGCGCTACAGTCTGGAATCGCGCGACCACTACGGTCGCAGGTTCGAATCCTGCCTCGGGTATGGATGTGTGTGATGTCCTTAGGTTAGTTAGGTTTAAGTAGTTCTAAGTTCTAGGGGACTGATGACCTCAGAAGTTAAGTCCCAGAGTGCTCAGAGCTATTTGAACCACTTGAAAGTTTCTCTGACTAAACTGACTCTCATAGGTACGTTATTAGTGATTTTCAATCATCATCATCATCATCATCATTTAAGACTGATTATGCCTTTCAGCGTTCAGTCTGGAGCATAGCCCCCTTATACAGTTCCTCCATGATCCCCTGTTCAGTGCTAACATTGGTGCCTCTTCTGATGTTAAACCTATTACTTCAAAATCAGTCTTAACCGAATCCAGGTACCTTCTCCTCGGTCTGCCCCGACTCCTCTTACCCTCTACTGCTGAATCCATGAGTCTCTTGGGTAACCTTGCTTCTCCCATGCGTGTAACATGACCCCACCATCTAAGCCTGTTCGCCCTGACTGCTACATCTATAGAGTTCATTCCCAGTTTTTCTTTGATTTCCTCATTGTGTACACCCTCCTGCCATTGTTCCCATCTACTAGTACCTGCAATCATCCTAGCTACTTTCATATCCGTAACCTCAACCTTGTTGATAAGGTAACCTGAATCCACCCAGCTTTCGCTCCCATACAACAAAGTTGGTCGAAAGATTGCACGGTGCACAGATAACTTAGTCTTGGTACTGACTTCCTTCTTGCAGAAGAGAGTAGATCGTAGCTGAGCGCTCACTGCATTAGCTTTGCTACACCCCGCTTCCACTTCCTTCACTATGTTGCCATCCTGTGAGAATATGCATCCTAAGTACTTGAAACCGTCCACCTGTTCTAACTTTGTTCCTCCTATTTGGCACTCAATCCGATTATATCTCTTTCCCACTGACATTACTTTCGTTTTGGAGATGCTAATCTTCATACCATAGTCCTTACATTTCTGATCTAGCTCTGAAATATTACTTTGCAAACTTTCAATCGAATCTGCCATCACAACTAAGTCATCTGCATATGCAAGACTGCTTATTTTGTGCTCACATATCTTAATCTCACCCAGCCAGTCTATTGTTTTCAACATATGATCCATAAATAATATGAACAACAGTGGAGACAGGTTGCAGCCTTGTCTTACCCCTGAAACGACTCTGAACCATGAACTCAATTTACCGTCAACTCTAACTGCTGCCTGACTATCCATATAAAGACCTTCAATTGCTTGCAAAAGTTTGCCTCCTATTTTCAATACATTCTAATAATTTCTTTTTACCATAATATGAGGAGTCGCGTCTAGGTCGTCCACACAATTTTCCTGCCAGCCCAGGTCTGCCCAATATGGCGGAACTAGATGGCTTTTTGTTCAGACTCAGTGGATTCTCCTGGGCAGTGACAGACCTGACACCCTCGAATTTGGTTTATCTTTGGTGCTAACTTCCCTTTTGCTGAATTTGCTCACAAGGATAAGTTGTTACAAACTATACTGTACCACCACTGTCTCTGTTCAGCCATGATCTCGCTCTATTTTCCCAAAACTCACTTTAATGCACTCAGACAAACCAGGATAGAAATGGAGGGAAGGGAAAAAAGAAATGCGACATGTAAATCAAGCTCCAAAGACCCCACCTTTTCAGCCACAGGGCGTAATACGTCAATAAAAAGGAGAACGATTATCGATATCCCAACTAACGATATCCAATTACCATTTAATGAAAATGACAAACAGAGCGAAACAACAGTGACGTTTCAGATGTCTATAGAAAGTAGCTGAAGGATACTGAAACCACGAGTAGGCGACAACGTCATGGATGTCCACGCCTTGTCATGGAGCGAGCAGGTTGGACGTTTCCCCGCTCTATAAGCAGGCAGATCTGACGACGGCACAGTGCTGCTGCAAGCACACGTGTCTCGGAGCACATCGTTCTATGCACACTGTTGAACACACACATATATTGGATATGCTGTCGGAATGAGCAACATCGACATCACAGTAACTAGAGCCACAAGTATTAGCATGAACATCCCTTGACGGTCGTGCCACATGCCACAACCAGCGACCACATCATCACCATCACAGATGTTCAGCAGCATACAACAGACCATGCCACATACGACCGACTTGCTCTCAGTAAAACAGAGTGGAATACATTAAGGATCCACGTACAGCGGCAGCATTGACTACAGGGCACATAAATCAGCCGAGATACTACAGACAGCGTAACATGTTGCTACATCACATCCAACAAACAAACGTAGGACAACAGTACCCTGCAACACTGAACTAACCAGACCAAAACAGCAAGCCAAACGGAAAGAAGACTTTGCCAGAGGGAAAGACAGTCAGTGACAGACAAATCAGACTACTGAACTACCGAGATGCAAAAGATCTATTCAACAACAAACTACGGGAGACATGAAGAAATCATCTGGAGGAACATCTAGCAACACAGTTACAAATTGACACCTGGGGTCAACGAAATAGAAATTGGTTGAAAAGATCAAATCTTCGTTACTTCTGGCCACGTTAAGGGAGGATGATGGTACCATGACAGAAGAGTGGAGAAACACGGCACAGTTTCTGCTTAACAGACTACTCCTAGTAGATGACTCCACAGCGAACACAATACCGCAACAAAGACTAAGAAGTGAGCTACACAGTGAGTTATGCCACTGAAAACGTTACCTACCTAACAATATGGGAAGAGGTTGCATTGGCAATCGTCACTCTGTTTAAAAAGAAAGCTCCCGGCCCAGACAACATCCACGTAGAAACATTACAACAGACGATACCACTAATACCACCCTAACTGACGAACTTAGTAAATGAGGCTCGACGGCCTGAATCATCAAAAACAGTCAATACTGTCATCATCAAAACATCATCAGACTAAGACCTATCAGAACCTAAGTGTCATAGAGCTATAAGCCTCAGCAATTCCCTAGCTAAGGTGCAGGAACAGCTTCTAGTTTACCACCTATAGGAACATAAAGAACTTTACGGCATTGTATGGGTTCAGCGTAGGAAAATCAATAGACTATGTAGTAAATACAGTCTTCCACATTATCGGGCACGCTCTGCTTAAGTATGCTATCGCTGTCTTAATCGACATTGCAGGCGCCTTCGACAATCTTTGGCGGCCTGCATTGTTTGCTCGATTCCTTGATCTTCAGGTATCCACATTCCTCTACAATAGTTTCCTCGATTATTGCACAGAGTCGCACAGTGGCAGGCGAGAAACCGGAAAGTAGTCAGACAGATCACAAAGGGATGCCGCCAAGGTTCGATCTGCACACTCATCTTTTAGGATATCGCAACCGAACTCTTCCTGCATCTCATGGACGAGGACTCACTCACCGACGGGTTTGCGGAGTGTGCTGATGAACTGTTAGTAGTGGTTTCCACAGAGAAACGGGCGTCACTAGAGAACAAAGCCAGTGGTATCCTCAACAATATACAATATCGGTGCAACACAAACAAACTAACAATCGCAGCACTTAAGGCATCTGCTCACGTTGTCATGGGTATTCCGCACTACCTCAACAGAGGTGTCGTCCCGATCGATAAAACGATCAGATATCGGGCCGCAGCTTATTGGCTTAAGAGGGAAAGACAAGATAAGATAACGAAAATAGCTGGGGAAGACATCGAACACAAACGTCTACTAATCTCTTGGCGGTTGGATGCCTGGCAACAGAAATGGGACCAAAGTGGTACAGGCTGTAGAGTGTACCTATCTTTCCCGAACATCAGGGAACGGTTACGGAATAACCGCGCCAATCCTGGCCGTAGCGTGATTTATTTACTAACTGGTCATGGGCTATGTGGACCTAGTGCTATCACTTTCTGCAAACGGCAATTGCTAATATGGCGATCGTGGAACCCCTGAACACATCATGTCGTACTGTGAGCTGTACTGACACATACGGCGAAATGTAACAGGAATCACAACAAAAATATTACAGCACATGTTGTTACTGACAATTCGCAATTTTTAACAAACATAACTTTTACTTATGTAAGTTTCAAATGGTTCAAATGGCTCTAAGCACTATGGGACTTAACATCTGAGGACATCAGTCCCCTAGATTTAGAACTACGTAAACCTATCTAACCTAAGTACATCACACACATCCATGCCCGAGGCAGGATTCGAAACTGCGACCGTAGCAGCCGCGTGGTATGTAAGTTTACAAGGCTGATGACTGAACAACAAAAGAAAGGTAACAATAACGATTCCAGTAAAAGTCTCCTAATAGAGGAAAACGAAAGTTCACTACTAATTTTCCACAAAGGTTCGTGGTAACACACACACACACACACACACACACACACACACACACACACACACACACACACACACACACTAGTAAAAGTCCAATTCAGAGACGAAGACGTAATCTTCAGCGATCGACGTCCACGAAGTCGGCATCCGGAGTGAACTGAACTCTGGGGCTGGTTCTAGCCCTTAAATAGCTGTCTCCAGCCAATCAGGTTTTAGCATAGTGATACTTCCTGCAGGCCATAGCTCGAGCTCCCTCTGCAGGAAGTAGTGCTCGGGATGTCTGTTTCCATTATCTTGAATGTAAATAGTCGGTGTTTACCATGGTGCTTTTGGTACGCCTTGGACATTGACAACCCCGTCCTCTGTGGTGTAATATGGGTTGCCGGCCCTCAGGGCTACCTTGGCTCCATCATAACAGCACACACTCAGGGACTCACACAAATGGCGACAACTAAATGAACTAACAGGCAACATCTCCCAGACAGAACACACCACCTACAAATAAATGAGACCTTATAGGCATACTAACAGTAATCTACAAGACGACTGCATTAATTCAGGTGAGGACTCCTGTTCAAGGGACTCCTTCAACACCAACACTGATGATGTGACACATGAAGAAGAATATGTAGACACCCAAATATAGGGACATTAAACATCGATCAAACAAGAGAGACATATGTTATCATATAATCGTCGCCAGTTATTGTAACAGTCGCCACGTTAAACCTGTCACTATAATGACGTAAGTAAGTTACAACAAGAATACACCAGCATACACAACACACATCAATGGTAATACTTTATCACATAGTACGCAAACACCAAAGAACCTAGTATTAACATTCCTCAGTAAGTAATCTTGGGAGACGCTGCGCAGGGATGTTGGGTTCGAGTTCACATTCCGAGGCCTCCTCCGTGGGCAGTGTGGGGGGGGGGGGACATTTACTTCTCAACCCATCCTATCTTCTATTCTTAAATAAAAAATTCTTTTATTGTTTCATATTTCCAATCCGATGATAATAGTTTTAGGAGAATAATACAGCTACAGCTTTCACAAAGAAAGAGGACAAAAGATCTTCATGAGGCCCCATCTCCAAGTGATGCTGCATAGGCAACTAAGCTCTCAGTCTCAGCTGAGTAGCATGAGAACTGAATGGTGGGGGTCGTTGGTTCCGGCTAAGTGGACTCAGTCCAAATGCAGCATAGGAAAACAAGTACTACAGTGCAATAAGTTGAACGTGACGTTTCGCAGCAGGTAAACCATACAAGTTCCGTGCTGCAACCAGCATCATCAGTTACGAGTGCAGTGAGCCTGGTATCAATGAGACTGGACCGTGAATCCCTGAAAACGTGTCCATAGTTGGATGAATCATGTTTCGCATTACACCATTTCCGTTGTCGCGTGCAGATGCAGTGTCTTCCAGGTGAATGACTGCTCGAAATTGTGCACTGCGCCACGGGCGCAGGCATGTGAAGGCATTACACTTTGCCAAGCCGGAGTGGCACACTCTAACGTACATGCATGTGAAGTACAGTTGTTGGGGGAAAACGGAGCGACAGACTGCCAAAAGGAAGCGCTGGCTTCACAATCTCATTTCCAGAGAATGGGAGCTTACTGGACTTATTCAATTTTCTCGCCAGAAACAGTAATCATGAACTGTTATGGTAACAGAAAACGCATGGGCATGACAAAACTAGTTATAGAACAGCGATACATTGATAAATGGTATAACTTGTGATATAACTTGTGATATAGGGGTTGACTAGAGCCTATCTCACTCCCTTCATGCAATTCATGTCTTTCGATTCACATAACTGCAGTATGGTTTCTGTACGAGTTGTAAATAACCTTGTGATTGCTGTATTTTATCTCTGCTACCTCCAGAATTTCAAAGAATGTAGTCCACTCAGTACTGACGAAAGCTTTCCATAAATCTAAATGTACAGGTGCTGTAAATACAGGTGTGCCTTTCTTCACTCTGATTTCTATAATAAAAATAATTTCGTGTGGCTCAACGGCCGAGTGCAACTACTTCACTGGGATGCCACTTTGGGGTCATGCGTGTCCCTAATGTAGTCAGTTAGTCAAGTGGGCGAAGGGGACATTGTAGTTTAACGTGGAGTCCGAATCAACGGTAGTTTCTGTCGATTCTTCACATAGTTTAAAGGTGAGAACTTGATTAAAGGAAGGCTAAAAATTTCCGTGGTCCGACTGGGTCTTCTCAGTTTTGAGCCACACATTTCACCACTAACCACTAAACCCGACATCATCTATGACGGACTAGTATTGCTTCAAGTGTTCTTTCATTTCACCAGACCAGAACCAAAACTGATCTTTCCCTAGGTCAGCATCTACTAAATTTTCATTTTTCTGTAAATAATTCGTTTCACTATTTTGCCAATTTGATTTATTTCACTGATGGTTTGGAAGTATTCACACCTGTCACTACCTGCCTTCTTTAGCAGTGAAACTGTAACATTCGTCGAGAAGTCTGGGGATATTTCGTCTGTCTCATATACGTTACCTGATTAATAGTATCCAGACACCTATTAAAGGACATTAATATGGGATGTGTCCGTCCTTCGCCTTTATGATGGGTAGAGCTCTGCTGGGGGGCTGTCACTGGGGTGTCTGTACGTCTGTGGAGGAATGACAGCCTATTCTATCTCAAATGCCGAAACTGGATAAGATAGCGATGTAGGACGCTGGTGTCTGGAGCAAAGTAGGCGTTTTAACTGATTCCAAAGGTATTCTATTGGGTCCAGGTCGGGAGTCGGGGCGCGCCAGTCCATTGCAGAGATGTTATTGCCCACAGACCATTGCGTCACAGATGCAGCATACAAACAGTCATTGTCACCGAACTGCTTCACAGTAACCAATGCTCTAAAATGTATTCATATCCTTCTCCATTTAGCGTTTCCTTAAGTGCGGTAAGGGGACCACACTCTTATGATGAAAAACACCGACATCCCGTAAATCCGCTTTCTACATACTTCACTGTTGACATGAGGCATTATAGCTGTACGTTACGGCAGGTAACGTTTTCTAGTCATTCGCCAAACCCAAACCCTCCATCGGATTGTCACAGGGTACAGAAATATTCATCACTCCAAATCACTCGTTCACAGTCATACATTGTCCAGTTGAGTCTCTCTTTATACCACCTCATGCGTCACTTAGCACTGACTACAGAAACGTATGGCCTATAAGGAGGTGCTCGACCACTGTAACCAATTGTTTTAAACTTCCTACTCACAGTCATCGTGCAAGTTCAGCTGCTGGTAGCACTCTGGAACTCACGAGTGACTCCTTACGTTGATGTTATGCACTAGTTTGCAACTATCTTCGTCAATGCTCGACTGCTTCTGGCTGCACGTACATCAGACCTGCCCAGTCTTGGTTTACCTGCGGTTGTTCCTTCGTGTCTCCATTTCACAATGACATCACCCATAGTCACCGTGATCAGCTACAGAAGGCTTGAAACGTTGCTGTTGGATCTGTTGCTCAGGGGACATCAGATGACAAGTCCACGTTCGAAGTCACTGAGCACTCGTGACCGACCCATTCTCCTGGTACTGCTTGTCTATTAACAACACAGTACTCTCCGACTCCTTTTAGAACGGCAGATCCGCCTCTCGTGACGTCTAGAGGTGAGTTCCGCGTTACACAGGGGTGTTCGAGTACTTTTGATAAGATAGTGTATCTTGCACACTGGGTGGAATAATTCTGTCATGGCTGGCTCTCTCTCCCAGGGATCTCAGTAACCCTGAGGAAATGTAGTTTACTCCAGGTGACTTATTTCCACTTGTGTCTTTCAGAGCTGTGACAAATTATTCTCGCAGTATCATGTCTCCCACCTCATCTTCACCTACTTCCTCTTCTCTTGCCAAAATATTGTCCTCAATTTTGTTTCCCTTATATACACTACTGGCCATTAAAATTGCTCCATCATGAAGAAATGCAGATGATAAACGGGTATTCATTGAACAAATGTATTATACTAGAAATGACATGTGATTACATTTTCACACAATTTGGGTGTATAGATCCTGAGAAATCAGTACCCAGAACAACCAGCTCTGGCCGTAATAACGGCCTTGACACGCCTGGGCATTGAGTCAAACAGAGCTTGGATGGCGTGTACAGGTACAGCTGCCCATGCAGCTTCAACACGATACCACATTAGCGACTGGGGTATTGTGACGAGCCAGTTGCTCGGCCACCATTGACCAGACGTTTTCAGTTGGTGAGAGATCTGGAAAATGTGCTGGCCAGGGCAACAGTCGAACCTTTTCTGTATCCCGAAAGGCCCGCACAGGACCTGCTGAAATTTAGGGTTTCGCAGGGATCGAATGAAGGGTAGATCCACGGGTCGTAACACATCTGAAATGTAATGTCCACTGTTCAAAGTGCCGTCAATGCGAACAAGAGGCGACCGAGACGTGTAACCAATGGCACCCCATACCATCACGGCGGGTGATACGACAGTATGGCGATGACGAAACACCCTTCCAATGTGCGTTCATCGCGATGTCGCCAAACACGGATGCGACCATCATAATGCTGTATACAGAACGCGGATTCATCCGACAAAATGACGTTTTGCCATTCGTGCACCCAGGTTCGTCGTTGAGTCACCATAGCAGGCGCCCCTGTCTGTGATGGAGCGTCAAGGGTAACAGCAGCCATGGTCTCCGAGCTGATAGTCCATGTTGCTGCAAACGTCGTCGAACTGTTCGTGCAGATGGTTGTGGTCTTGCAAACATCTGTTGACTCAGGGATCGAGACGTGGCTGCACGATCCGTTACAGCCATGCGGGTAAGATGCCTGTCATTTCGACTTCTAGTGATACGAGGCCGTTGGGATCCAGCACGGCGCTCCGTATTACCGTAATGTACCAACCGATTCAGGATAAGTTCTGAAAAGACGATAATTCACCAGTGGACGCCAATGACGATGACGATGATAAGAAAAATCTTTGATTCCGCAAGCAAACTACAAAAACCATGTGACACCTTCCATCCTAAAGAAGCGTTTTATGTAGAAATTTGTAGTTTGCTTAGTGAAAAATAGTCATCTCCTCATTTGTGTCTATAAAAATCATTTCTATGTAGCCAGTGTGCAGCTATTTTTAAATAAAAATTGTATTAAATAACTGTAATCTGACTCATTGCATGTTCTTACGCTCTATTGTACAAATGATTCATGGAACTCTTGAACTACATAATAATTTCAAATACGGAAATCGCGATAGGCTACAATCCGGCCTTTATCAAAGTCGGAAACGTGATGGTACATATTTCTCCTCCTTACACGAGGCATCACAACAACGTTTCACCAGGCAACGCCGGTCAACTGCTGTTTGTGTATGAGAAATCGGTTGGAAACTTTCCTCATGTCAGCAGATTGTAGGTGTCGCCACCGGCGCCAACCTTGTGTGAATGCTCTGAAAAGCTAATCATTTGCATATCGCAAACATCTTCTTCCTGTCGGTTAAATTTCACGTCTGTAGCACGTCATCTTCGTGGTGTAGCAATTTTAATGGGCAGTAGTGTAGATACCTCTATATATTCCTTCCACCTTTCAGGTTTCCCTTCTTTGCTTAGTACTTGCTAACCACCTGATATTCATACAGTTTGTTATCTTTACTCCAGAGGTCTCTAAATTTTCCTATAGGTGACATCTATATTTCCCCTAGTTATGCAAGCTTCTACGACCTTGCGCTTTCTGTCGATATCATTCTTTAGGCGTCTGTATTCTCTTTCGTCTGCTTCATTTGCTGCATTTAAACATTTTCTCGTTTCATTTACACAAATCCTACATTTCCTACGGTATCCGGCAGCGAGGGTTGTCACAGCATAAAGCCACTGACAGAGGGTATCACAGGACGTCCAATGTCAAAAAACAGGGTTGTCAAATCGCAGATCGATGGCTACTGTGTTATCTTAGAACCGTGCCTTACTATTCAGTTGCCTTAGGAAATACAGCTGTCTGGGTGAGGTGTCGTAGAACTGAAATAAGTTGTAAAAGAGAGATAATATCACTATATTTCTAAATAAAATGAATGGGAAATGTTATTCCAATGCTAAACTTGGGACCAACAACATTTTATCATTGGATGAAATTCTGTTTCAGTTCATGTGACATTTTTCATGAGTTTTTACCCGTAGTAGAAACGAGGTCGTAACTCACGAAATAGACGATTATTGATGCCGTTCATCAGCCACGTCGCATAACAAGTTGCAGAAAACGGGAATGACATCTCGTGTTCCTTGCACTAAATTTGACGGCACGTGCGTGGGGTATAAGAGACTGCTTAGGATGGCACGCATCAGTCACAGGAGGTGACAGAGTGAGTGTTGAAATGGCGTATTAGAACGGTGGGCTGGGCGAGACGTGGAGTAGCGGCGGGGCAGCTCGGTGTGTGCAGTAGCGGCACCTGCGGGCCGTGGCCGGGGCGCGGCCTTTGTTTGGAGAGCGCCGGCCCGGGAGCCGGTCGATACGGCCGGGCTGCAGCGGAGGTAGGCTGCGATGGAGGCTGGAGGCTGCCGCCCGTCGCCTAGCAACGCGCCACCGCCCGGCTCGTGCGGCCAACGCCCACGGCGCGCACACCGCCGGGGAAGCGAGGCTCGCAAATAATTAATCACCGCTACGACTACTTTTAGGCTCATACTGTGCTCACTGTTTGTTTTATAGTGCACACTCCGATCTCCGTTAAGCAGAAATATACAATATGTTTTGAATGCAAGCGACACGTCCTTTCTGGAACAAATGAAATTCCTTATGACAACCATTTTGGATTTATAGTAATCGTAACACAAACCCATATTGCACGACTTAAATTTTACTACACAATGCACTATATGGTTTGTTTATAAGTTATGTGTAATGTCTGTTCTTTTGGACATGTCCGGAAGAACAGACACCACATATATAATAGTAATATCTAAGTATTGACAGCATTTCATGATATCTTCGTTGTGGATGCACCCTAGGTCCGACCTCTTGCGGGAATCAAGCGAGATGCTGCGAGCAATGAGGAAAATGGACTGGCGGAGCACTACAGACGTAGTGTGCGACAAATTTTGAGTTTGCGTCGGACAGAAAGTGTGCGCAGTCTGCCAAAGTGATTAAGGCAACCCCTTGTGTAAAGCGAGAAATCCGGGTTCGAGTCGCCAGTGAATTATTTCAGTGCCCTCATGTGGTTGAAGTCGGTATTTCTCTTTCATAATTATACCGTTTGTTAGGCTACAATACAAATTACCAAGACCCACTACGAGTTTTAAGCTTCTGACTGACTTATACGGCACATTTTATACTGCTTCAGGACAGAATTTTCAAAATTTTCAGAACAATTCCTTGTGGTTCAACTGGAAATCGTTTCCTAATTTCGAAAGTACCTTCACCTGCTTTTTTGGTACAGTTTTATGTTTCTGGTGTTCCTTTACAAACAGACCATTTTTCCTCAGGCGTAGTATCACAATGCTTTTAACACACTTATATATTCTAATTCACCCTGAGCGTAGTAGTTACCTAAATGCTAAATGCTGGCGAAGACAGGTATTTATGTTAAAATGTTTCCCGACGTGAGTACTAAATGTTTAGAACAGTGCGAGAAGTTTATGTCATACTGATTGATTAGCGAAGAACACGAAATTCAGGGTAGCTCAGGGCTTCAAAATCTACTCGATGAAAGCTATAAGAATGGTGTCTTCTTGTGAACGTGTATAATTGTGTGTTGTGTGTGTGCGTTTGTGTATATTCCAGAGCTTTTAAAAAAATGGTAATCGACTTTAGGCTGGATCCCATACATTCGTATCTTTGTTTTCTGTCACCTCTTCATGTCTCCGGAATGGCGATACCTTTAATAATCTTTGCAACATAGCTTAGTCGTCCTCTATAATTATCATTTCCGTTTTCTATTTGCTTGCTAATTTAATTAGTTCCAGTCGCTTGCACTGCCCTCGTTCTGGAAATAATTTTACATTAACTTCTTTCGTCGCATATTTTATGTTAAACATCACTGTTCAGTATCAATCAGAATGTGAAACTCACGAAAATATTGTTGATTTAAACAGTGATTTAAGCCGGGAACTTCAGTTGAGACAAAAAGATCGTGAAACCACTACGCAGATAAAGAAGGACACACCAGGAATTAGTATATTTGCTGTGACACCTTCTGAAGTTGGTTCATTGGACCATAAATAGGCTTAGATCCTGAAAATAATTATAAAATCTGCAGAGCAGATCATTGCTCATCTTTTATTTACTACACAGCAAGTACAGGAAAACAGAGCAACAGGTGACAGTCTCCTAGCGTTTGTAACACTCATTTAAATTTGTTTACGCATTCTAGGCCACAATCTACATGATTGGATCCCAAGTTTCATCGTATTATGTGTTGTTGGGGTGTCATTTGTGGAAACCTATAATTATTAAACATAAATTTCAATCGAAGGTTTTCGACAACATTGAGTGATGAATCCTAAATGAAATATTTATCAATCCAGTTTCTATTCATTAATGTTTGACAAAAGAAACATACCGGTCGTTTTAGTAGAATGAACTACAGCAGTAGTCAGAATGTGATGCTTAGCTGAATGGCATGATATACACAATAACATGTGCGACATTATCCTGTTGTGCAAAATCGAATCTTCAGGACATGCATTGTACCCCCTCTTTCCGTAATTGGAGATATTATGTAGTTAAGAGTTCCATGAATCATTTGTACAATAGGCCGTAAGAACATGCAATGAGTTAGATTACATTTATTTAATACAATTTTTCTTTAAAAATAGCTGCAGACTGGCTACTTAGAAATGATTTTTATAGACAGAAATGACTATTTTTCACTATGCAAACTACAAATTTCTACATAAAGTGTTTCTTTAGGATGGAAGGTGTCACATGGTATTTGTAGTTTACTTGGGGAATCAAAGATTTTCCTCATCATCGCTATAGTCATCTATTTGGCGTCCACTGATGAATAATCGTCTTTTCAGAACTTATCCGTTCTTTATTTTCTTCACCCAAGCGCATCAATATTGTTCCTACATGCTTTTTAATGTAATGTTCTCATCATTCATTACGCTGTCGTCTCGGTCGTTTCATAACTCTTGGAAACTAGAAAAAAATGTTTCTTGATCCATTCACCTAGATACTCGTTCCACTCACCTCTTAGTTCAACTTCTATCATTCCTACTGAAGCAATTTCATTTCTAAGTGTCTTTCCTTCCTTTATACCCCAAATGGATTTGTATATTCCATGTGACATTACTTCAGGAACATCAGTATTTCTCTATTGTCTATTTATTGTTCGTCTGTTGAACTATATTAATATTTAAGAAACTCTTCAGATGTTTGTACAGATTTGTTTCTGTTGTTACTTACATATCATCCACCATGTTAAGTGATAAGAGGCAGTGACTACCCAACGTAAGTTTCTCTTTTATTTTCTTCACATTTTCATTGTCTTCAGTTATTTTTCTTACTAAGTTTTCACTGTATCGTCTCTCATTACCCAGAAAATATTTGCCAATTTTTTGTTTAATTTTACAAAATTCGTCACATTCCTACTATTGCTTGTTTGAAATTCATGCCTTCTCTTCAACAGTTATCTTGTTCAATGTCAGAATTCATTTTTATTCTGCTTTCGTCATAGTTGCAGCATAGTTTGTTTCATACAAACCTTTGTTAAATAATTAGCTCCTTACCTTGATGTCTATTTAATCTCATAAGGTGCTAAATTTATGACATAATTTAATCCGCCATGTAATATTTCGCACGATAGATGTTCTTAATTTACATTCATAGTCCACTGTCTGATCAATGCGATATCTTCCAGGTTAGTTTCTGTTTTTACTCTGCAGCTTATCAGTCCACAGTCACTAAAATTCTAAAATAGTGTATGACCGTCATACGCTGTCTGATGTTTTTATCGTTTGATCAAATAATGTCCGTTTCATTTTTAGTTCCATTTTGTAATTTTCAATTCCATTGCGCTCATAAAATTTTACAAAATATACGATTTACGTAATTTTTTGTGTCACAACCAGCTTATCATTAAAGAAATGTACTTTAGCCCCAATTATCATTCTGCGGTAATTTATTAGTTTCTCTGATTCTTTAGTTAGATTTTCTATCTCCTCAACACAATATCAGCTCTTGGATGCTCAAATACGAATGATTTTTATGGAATATCTTTTGTTTATTCTTCGCATCACGAGTAATTCATTTAAGTACAGTACACTTATTGCATTGCCCCCGCTGAGCATCCAATTCACATGAGGACTCACTGAAACGTAATACCTCCGAATTTTTTGTGCCAAAGACTCATAAAGCTTTTTAAATAAAACAAACACTATTCGAATTCTAAATCTTCATTCTTTATGTCTACTTATTTATTTCCCAACATAGTTACCCTGGCGACGAACGCATTTCTCTTAACGACAGAGCAGTTTGTTGATACCGCACCGTAGAACGTCTGACTTTGTTGACGGAGCCACAACCTCGCCTCAGCTTCACCGCTTCGTCACTACCAAACTGAATTTTTCGGACAGTGAACCTAAGGCGTCGGATTATTGTAGATGTTGCAGCGCTCGTGTGTGGTCTGGTATTGGTATGCTGAAGGAGAGTGTGCTCCATATGTGGATAAACTCTTCGAATTCGAAACTCGATTACAACATCGTGTTTCTCATGCACCGACATAGTTAGGTTACACACAGTCATGTAACACGCTACAATTCGGAGCTCTCTATCGGCCGAGGGCTGCAAATATGTTGACACGAAGAATAAAGGGCTATTGTGCCAGTTATTGGCAGACATTTTTTGGTGGCTTACAAATATTGGTTTACATTTTCGAACTGAGATGGATTAAAAAAATTTAAAAAGAAAATGTATGTAGTGTAGTGACACAGTTAAAATGTCATAACTGTATAAAAGGTAGCCTGTTAAAGAATAATCTACATCTATATTCCGCAAGATGTCTTACACCGTAAGGGTACTTCTGGCACCACTACCTTTTCCCACTTACTTGTTCCATTTAGGAAGAATGTGCGTGTGAAGAATAATCGTCTGTAAAAACGTGCATCACATCTGATATCTCTGATTTTCCCGTCGCAGGAGGTTTGTGGGAGGAAGTAATATGTTGTTCAGCTCTTCTGGGGACATATGTTCTCAGATTTTCAACAGTAAACTGTGACGTACTACACCTTTCTTGTAGCGTTTGTCACTGGAATTCATTGAGGACCTCGGTAACGCCCTTGCGCCGACTACACGATACTATCAAGAAACTCGCTGCTGTTCGTTTGATCTTCCCTCTGTCTTGTGTTACTCTAAAATGGTATGGGTTTAAGAATGGGGAAAAATAGTCAGCAATCAGTCGAACAAGTGTTTTGTTGGCCACTTCATCCTGGATTAATTACATTTACTTAAGATTCACCCACTAATTCTGAAGTTGGCATCTGGTTTCCTACGATTTGTTTTATGTGCTCATTTCATTTTAGTTTATTCCGGATGTTACTCCCTACGTAGCTTATAGTGGTTACCGTTTCCAGTGATTTTTCGCCCTAGTGTAATGGAAGACTAGTGGATCCCTTCGTCTATTTACACGCATTACGTTACATTATTTTACATTTAGGATCAATTGTCAATCTCTCCACTAATTGTTGGTCCTCTGCAGGTCTTCCTATATTTCGTTAATCTTCTGCCGTTGCAACCGCCTTACAGGCAACATCAGTGTGCGTGAATCGCCTCACGGAACTGCCCACGTAATTCACCAGATTATTAATGTAAACAGTAGTGACCCTATAACATCCTCTTGGAATACTCCCGAAAACCGTAGAGAACGACATGTTGATTTCACTTCACAAGTAAGTTTTAAATCCAGTCGAAAATTTGATCTAATACTCGGTAAGCTTGTATTATTGACTAAACGACAGTGCAGAACTGTGTCGAATGCCTTTCTAAAGCGAATGAACACTAGACAACTAGACCCCATTTGTCTTCGATGTTCTGGATCCCAGAGCGGCTGAATTTCGTAATATCTCTGTTTCCGGAATATATGTTGATTTTCAGAGATTTTCGGCCTCCAAAAACGTCATAAGTCATGAGCATTAAACAAGTTCCATAATTATTCAATAGACTGACTTCAGCGATACAGACCCATAATTATGTTCATCTGTCCTATGACCCTTCTTGAAAACGGGATTGATCTGCGGTTTTTCCCAGTCGCTAGGTACCCTCCGTTGCTCCAACCGACCTAAGACAAACAACTGCTTGGATTGTAGACAGTTCTTTCGTGTAACCGCTGCAGAATCTCTCAGATATTTTATCCCTTAGAGACACCTTTCCAATGTTGAGCAGTTTTAGCTGATTTTCTATTCCGCGATCACTTATCTCAGTATCTGTCATGTCGGTGTTCGTGCAATGAATGAATGAGCAGTATTATAATCTTCACTGGTATAACAATTTCGGAAGCCTGAACTGAGTATTTCGGCCGTAATCTTTCATTTCGGTGACAGGATCACTAAATAGATGCTTTTCATAGGTTACTGACTTTACGTTTGGCAAACTCTTACGCTTCTCGCTTTATTCTCCTTACACGCATTTTGGCTCCGCTCTGTTTTTATCGACTATGCTTTGATTTCGCTTATATTTGTAATAAAACTCTCTGCTACCGTAATAACGTTCTAACACGATATTTAAGTACGGTGGGTATTTTTCATTCCTCACAACCTTACATACTGACTTAACACGTTTCATACGAGGTTGATTCATAAAAATGGGAAACTGAAAAAAAAATAATATTATTATGAAAAGAGATTTTAAAGAAATTCGTTTATGTCGTTTAATAAGAATGTCTGAAGTAAATTCATTTCTTGAAGAGGACATCTTGCATGCGAGCTCCATTATCGAGGATGCATTCCTGTAACCTCTCATATGAGTTGTGCATGCTTTGAAGTAATATTTCAAGAGAAATTAGGGCAATTGCTTCTCTGATGTTAGCTTCCATTTTCCCTGTTGTTACAGGTCGACTACGGTACACTTTGCGCTTACAGTAATGCCATAACAAGAAACGGCACGGTGACAGATCAGGGGTTCTGGAAGGCCGTGGAATGTTACGGTATTTCTAAATTATACGGTTGCTAAACAACTGACTCACGACAGCCATCGATATTCGTGGCCTGTGTGATGTTAATCTGTCTTACCGAAGTCAGCCGTTGTCAATAATCTGCGGAAATATCGGTAGTTTTTGGGCAATAAAAGTTCTGATGTGACTGTAATCGCAAGGCCATTCTTGCTCTCAATAATAATAGTAATAATAATAATATTGTTCCGTATGATGTCACAGGACGCAGTGTGTTGCGCAATGGACGTTGGCGTATTTAAGGTAGGATTTTCTTACGATTAATGACGAAAATTTTGTTTATTAACAAATTTATTTCCCATGAATCATGGACCTCGCCGATGCGAGGTGGCTTGTGTGCCTCAACGATTCATACGGCCTTACAGTAGGTACAGCTACGACAGAGGATTATATGCGAACAGGTCAAAGCTTTAAGGTTTTGAAACGGGTATTTGCCTGGTGGGATATTTTATGCGCCCATCGCTACCAGATATCAGTAAGTAGTTTTATATTTTCTTGGTAATCCAATCTTACTAAATGGGGTCAAGCCACTATTGCGGAATTTTGTATTTCTTGCGTAGGCGAATCCGAAGGTGCCTTTAAAAGTGAAACGCATCATTGGGGAACAATAATAAATTTTTAACACTGCAACCAAGACTGCCTGTCTCTTCACCTTGTACATACTGGTTACTGTATCAACCTTGTAATTAAGTGGAAAAAGAAACAGGTGATTCTGAGAGAACTGGATTAGGGAACGAGACTCTAAAAACATGGAGATGAGTCTGTGCAGCAAAATAACAGATGATGACCGAAGGAGAGAGGATGTAAACTGCAGACTGCAAAAACATGAAACCCATTTCTGAAAATATGGAATTTTTCTAACATCTAATATAAATTTAAGTATTAGAATTCTTTTCTAAAAGTATTTTTCTAGTGCCTAGCCTTGTACGGAACTGAAACATTGCCGATTGCCAATTCAGACAACAGCAGAAAAGAAGGTTTCGAAATGTGGTGCTACAGAATAATGCTGGAGAAAACGCTGGTTGATCGAAAGACACATGACGAAGTACTGAATCGAATTGGGGAAGAAAGAAATTTGTGATACAACGTGACTAAAAGAAGGGATCAGTTAATGGAACTCATCGTTAGGCATCAAGGAGTTGTCAATTTGGAAATGGAACGAAGTGTGGAAGGTAAAAACTGTAGAGGGCTCATTTGGACCATAGGTCCCAGTCCATTCCATATAAACACAGTCCACACCATCGTGGACCCACCACCAGGTTGCACAGTGCATTATTGACAACTTGGGTCTGTCCCACATTCAAACCCTACCACCAGCTCCCACCAACTTAAATCGTTATCATCTGACCAGGCGACGGTGACTCAGTCGTCTAGGGTCCAGCCGACCAGGTCACTAGCCAGGAATGGTGCTGTAGCGATGTCGTGTTGTTAGCAAACGCACTCGCTTCGTTCGTCTTCCGCCATAGCCCATTAATGCCAAATGTCGCTGCACTTTCCTAGCGGATACGTTCGTCGTACGTCCCACATTGATTTCTGCGGTTATTTCGCGCAGTGTTGCTCGTCTGTTAGCACAGACGACTCTATGCAAACGCCGCTGCTCTCGCTCATTAAGTAAAGGCCGTCAATCACCGCGTTTTCCGTTGTGAGAGGTAACGCCTGAAATTTCCTATTCTCAGCACACTCTTGACACTGTTTACCTCGGAATATTGAATTCTCTAACGATTTCCGAAATGGAATGTCCTATGCGTCTAGCTCCAACTACCTTTCCGCGTTCGAAGTCTGTCAATTCCCGCCGGGCAGCCATAATCACATCGGAAACCTTTATACATGAATCAACAACCAATGTACTGCCTTTTTATATCTTGTTTACGCGATACTACCACCATCTGTATATGTGTATATCGTTATCCCACGACTTTTTCACCTCAGTGTAGGTACTTGGGTTTTAGTTCCTGGACGATTAGCAACTTGTATGGATGATACTGAAAGTCTTGTTCCAGTATTCATCGAACACTTGAACTGTTATTGTCGTTGTGATCCTGAGTCCGTAGACTAAACTGATGATTTGATGCATCTCTCCGCGTAGTCTACATCTCTCAATAACCACTGCACCCTACATCATTTCAATCTAGAATGAAATTTTCACTCTGCAGCGGAGTGTGCGCTGATGTCAAAATTCCTGGCATATTAAAACTGTCTGGCGGACCGAGACTCGAACTCGGGATCTTTGCCTTTCTCCGGCAAGTGCTCTACCAACTGAGCTACCCAAGCATGACTCAAGAGCCGTCCTCACAGCTTTAATTCCGCTAGCACACTTGCCTGTGAAAGGCAATATTCGGGCTGTGCAATAGGCTTCCAGAGCAGACGAAGAGCCGTGTTCCTCTGTAGCTACAAAACTACAAGATATGCTAAAAAGCATCTAAATACGCAGTTGCCGACGCTTTGTACCGTACTACTCATGGATACAGATCACGCGCTTGATAGCAGGGCAGAGGTCTGCTTCCAGGTCGACACAGCCCATGGTGCTGTGCTAAACTTTTCCTTAAAAGCCTCCAAGATACCGTATGCCACAAGACAGGACGCAGTGCTTCAGCATGCTCTGCGCTGGTTTCATCAGCGCTGGTCTCCCATGTTTCTAGACTCCACAACTTCCTCAGTATGGATCTTCTTTCGTTTGAAAGCTCACCTTTCCGTATTTGATGGAGTCATATTTCTGATCACAAATAGCAACAACTTACAGGTGGCCATTTCTGAAACATGGGGTCCCAAGTGTTACATCTTCTACATCGGGGCCACCTAGAAATGACCCGTATCAAGAATATAGTACATCGACATGCATATTGGCCGCAGATCGAGAGAGTATCAAATATATCCCCCATCCGTGTACGAGATGCACTGAACATCAAGTAGCCTCACCAGCTCCACCAGCTCCACGACAGCCATCGGATAGAACATACTTTCCTAAATTTAGCATGGCTCATAGTGATGGACCCACTGTCGAACTAAGTCATGTGGTTAACATGACATTTACCATCACAAAAGGCACCCTCCGGATACTGACAAAAATACAACTATTAGCATCAGATGGCATTCCCTACAGCGAAGGACACTCCCGAATTTACATCCAAAACATACGCAGAGTTCTGCTTCCGGAATGGCATATCGCAGATCGCTGTGGCACCCTTTCACCTGGTATCCAATGACGAGGCAGAAAGAACTGTGTACAGAGTAAAGCAAACACAATCAAAGGCCATGGGAGAGATTTCAACGTAGGAAGGATTAACCTTACTTCTTATCACCTGCAGGAAAATATCAGTCGCAGGTCGCAGCCCTGTGGAAACCCTGCAAGTCCGAAAATAGTACAATCGTAAGATGTCGGTTGAGCAATTAAGCATATTCCATATATGCTACGGATTATATCCCTGGTGACCTACAGTGATAGAACAATAACAGAAAGAAAACAATGTCACCCAAAGGATTATCAAATAAAATTAACGACGGCCGGAGTGGCCGTGCGGTTGTAGACGGTACGGTCTGGGGCCGAGCGACCGCTACGGTCGCAGGTTCGAATCCTGCCTCGGGCATGGATGTGTGTGATGTCCTTAGGTTACATAGGTTTAATTAGTTCTAAGTTCTAGGCGACTGATGACCTCAGAAGTTAAGTCGGATAGTGCTCAGAGCCATTTGAACCATTTAATGAAATTAACAGGATTGGCCAAAATAAGCTTGAAAATAGGGGTACCGTAACCCACTTGTCACTCCAGGTATCATCTAACGGCATTTTGCAAACTGGACAGGTCAGTCTGTGAAGTATAATCTGCTCCTTGTCGAGAAATATTGTACCTTTGTGTGTGCGGAACTAGACTTTCCAGATCCTTTGTGCACTCAGATATATACCGTGAAGCAGCCATTGAGAGCGGATGCCTCAGATAGCCAGGAGACAATGGAGCGAACAGATGTATGTCTCGACCAACCAAGGGTCGCAGCTCGCGGGCAACTTCTAAAGTATTACAAAATATCACGATGTGCACTTTGTAAAGTAATACGGAATAAAGTATTTTTATACAGTATAACAACCTGTGTTCTGTCTATGTCTACTCCGAAATAGAAACTCCGCAAGCCACCGTAATGGCGCGTGGGACAGGGTACCCTGTACCACTACTAGTCATTTTCTTTCCTGTTCCACCAAAGAGAGTAAGGGGAAACAGACTGTCTACTTGCCTTCGTATGAGCGCTAATTTTTCGTATCTTGTCTTCGTGGTTCTTACACGGAATGTATGTTGGCGGCAGCAGAATCTTTCGGCAGTCAGCTTCAAATGGCGGTTCTCTAAATTTTCTCAGTACGGTTCCTCGAAAAGAACGTCGCCTTCCCTCCAGGGACTCCCGTTTGAGCTTCGAAGCATCTTCATAACACTTATGTGTTGTTCTAACCTATCTGTAACAAAGCTAGGAGCCCGCCTCTGAACTGCTTCGATATCTTCCTTTAATCCGACCTGGTACGGATCCCAAAACTTGAGCAGTACTCAAGAATAGGTCGAACCAGCGTCCTATATGTGGTCTCCTTTACATATGAACCACACTTCCCTAAAATTCTCACAATAAACCGAAGTGCACCATTCGCCTTCCCTATCACACTCCTCACATGTTTGTTCCATCTCATATCGCTTTTCAAAGTTACGCTCAGATACTTAAATGACTTCACTGACCCAAGCAGGAGACTACTAATGTCACGGATTTGTTTTCCCTACACATCGAACTGCATACATTTCATAGTCCTCCGGGCCGGATACAGTGAACACTTGGAATCATTACGTTCGCACCGTTTTCATTATGCCGATATTTGTGGAAAAAATCGCGAGAAACTAATCACGTTTGAGTTGTACACATTCTCTGTTTCGTCAGTAAGTGCTACCGAGTGTTCTAAGGCCTATTCGGATCTTCGAAAACAACAGCCTTATCACCAGTGTTCGGAGACATTTTTCGCGGACGTTTAATATATTTCGAACTCCAAACATGAGAGGTACAGACGTAGACAGTGGGAACCATCAACTTCTCTGATATCACCTCGTGCTCCCGCGAAACTGCGTTTCATCGGAGTGTAAGTGCACACAGTGAAATTAAACGTATTTTTTCTATGATGATGCTCAGTTGAAAGTGTGGTGAACTTTTGGACCTCAGAGGGTATCAATTGGAATTTTAATCCACTTCATGACCCTCACTTTGGAGGACTGTGGCAAGCAGGAGTCCAGTGTATGAAGTCAGATCTCATCCGTGTCATTAACAATGCATTACTGACATTTGAAGAACTGACCACAGCGTTAACTCAGACAGAAGCAGGCCAAAATTAGGGGCCACCGTGTGATCTCTCTGAAGACATAATTTCTCTATCTGCTCTCACACCTATGCATTTCCTAATTCGATGGTCAATTTGGACCCATCCTGAACCCTCCATTCTTGAGATTCCTGCCAACACGCCGCACAAGTGAAAACTTGTACAACAGCTCTATCAGTCCTTATGGAACAGATGGCACATTGAGTGCCTGTATCAGCTGCACAAATGCAGTAACTGGACATCAGAAAGAGCATGGCAGCCCCAGACCGGCGATCCCGTTCTGGTCAAGGACGATAACTTGCATCCCTTAGTGTGGAGGCTGGGTGTCATCAATCTGCTGGACCTGATAAGCGTGTGCGTGTAGTGATGGTGAAAACTGCTAATGGGTAGATGAAGAGACCTATAGCATAACTGTGTACCCTGCCTAAGCAGTGAATCAGGTGGCACATGATAAAAGCCCATCGCCAAGTAGTTATTTCAGCAGAAAATTTTAATTCATAATACCAGCTTGAGAAGCTGTGCACTTTGTCTTGTAAACTGGCTGTTGTCAGTATTGATTTTCTAAGTTTCACAAGTAGCGTGACAGTAATATTTTTGTTGCTTTTGTGTCTTAAGTGTTAGTATCTTTTATATTTCTTGTGGAGTGTAACAGTAATATTTACTGCTTTTTATGTCTTACATGCTGGTACTCTTCATGTTTCACATGCAGGTTGACAGTAATATTTTGTTGGTTTCGTGTATTTCATTTTTGTATGCTCTTACATTGTGTGTAGTTATACTTTTATCGTTTTTCTTGTTTGGAATTTACGTTTTCAAAATGTATGTGTGAATTCCTAAGGGAGCAAACTGCTGAAGTCATCTGTCCCTATACTTACACACTAATTAAACTAACTTATGCTAAGAACGACACACACGCCCATGCCGGAGGAAGGACTCGAACCTCCGGCGGGAGAGTGAGTTCCACAACTCACTTGTCACTCCAAGTACTGTCTAGTAGCACTTTGCAAACTGGACAGGTCAGTTTGTCCAGTATAATCTGCTGCTTGTCGGGAAATATTGTAACATTGTGTGTGCATAACTGGACTTTCCAAGTCCTTTGTAGAGGCAGGTACTGCTGAGAGACCGTTGAGAGTGGATGCCTCAGGTAATCTGGAAACACTGCATCAAGTAGACATATGTCTCGACCAGCCGAAGACGGCAGTTCACGTGTACCTCGTAAGGTATTAACAGAATATCACCTAGTACACTTTGTAAAGTAATACATAATACAGTATTTTTATACAGTATAACAAGCCGTATTCAGTCTGATTGTGGAATGGAAATAAGGGGAATGCAGTGAGTCCTCCTGTACCACACACTACAAACTTAAGTGTACAAATGCAGGACCGGAAGCCTGCAGGCGAACTGTGTACAATACGTCACACAGACACATTGATAATGAGGCCATCAAACTGTGAAAGGAAACTAAGGGTCACTACAACAATCTGATTTATTGCTAAAAGACGTAAAAGTTGTTTATGCACTGAATCAAGATTACTAAGCGAACAAAGGATTGAAAATACATATTATAGCCTTGGAACAGGTGAGTGGATACATGATACAAACGGTATAAAACTGTATCACGAAAATGACCAATGACTGCAGAATAAGTTAATGAGTGAAAGAAAGGTCAAAATGGTTCAAATGGCTCTAAGCACTATGGGACTTAACATATGAGGTCATCAGTCCCCTAGATTTAGAACTACTTAAACTTAACTAACATAAGTACATCACACACATCCATGCCCGAGGCAGGATTCGAACCTGCGACCGTAGCAGCCGCGTGGTTCCGGACTGAAGCGCCTAGAACCACTCGACCACAGCGGCCGGCGAAAGAAAGGTCACAGAAGAGTATGATTGAACACCAGTACGCTCACCTAAGCGCATTGTGGTTGCAGCTAGCTGGCTGTGAAATTTAGATCAAGGAGTCGAAACCTTGAAGCAAGATAAATCGTTTTGCACTCACCTTGTCTTAGCTGATGCTTACAATTCTAATGATGGACGAAGGCAGACAGTGGTTGCAGAAGTGGATGAGAGTTCTAAGTTCAGCCCTGGCATCAGAGTTCTGTTCTAAATTGGAGACATCTTGTTCCACAGCGCTCCGCAATGACCTATGGAGAAGTGTCTTCTACGACACTCCGAGGAGAAGTGTGTGCTTAACCTATCCGTGGCATCTTGCCAGCCAATTGCAACAGACCTTGCAAGTTCTGACCAGTTATAATAAACATGTTACAAATTACCTACTCTTACAGATTCTTCCATGGTTAACGAATGAAGTATATCTCTCCCTTGGCACGGTGAAGAAGGCAGAATATCTCCCCTACTATGTTTCAGATTTCTATTTACAGCCAATATGAAGACGTCTATGTACACATGTGCAAGAACTCTCCCCCACTATCAAAATAATTACTATGAGCCAATCACAGAACTCCATATTTAATTTTGAACAAACATTCCAGCTGGTTTCTTCTGAGCCTAACAGCTGATACCAAGCTTATACTGTCGTGTTCTCTCCTGTCCTTCAAATTTCTATCTTTTCTAAAACGGATTCTTTTCACTTTGAGCACAATGAAACTCTATGATGGACTAGCCTCCATCGCTCATTCCTCGTGCTGTGTTTGGTCGGCAGAGGGCTTTCCCCTGTGTTTACCTGCATGACACTAATTTTCAGCAGAAGCACCTTTATGACCTGTGCAGTTCCACAAAGTGATTCTTCCCTTTTGCCAGCCAGCTAAAACCCCTAAGGCTGCCGTATTTACTCCTTCACTATAACAAAAGGAAAATAGGTAGGGTTAATTAAAATTTCAGTCATTGACTTTTGTTATTATTGCTTGCACTTTTCATGCAACGTTAGTGATTTGATATCATTTGATTTGTTATCGAGATCTGCATATTGTATTATTAAATGGGTTATGTGATAGTTTTGGAAAAAGCTACCAGGTAACATAACCTATTGCATTTGCTTTAGCCATCCCTGTGAATGGTAGCGAAGATGCCCTCCGTATCATGGGCTACTGAGGTGTGGTCCCAAAACTCTGGGCTTCATACCAAGTGGACTCTGGTCACAATCATCCGGCATAATGGACGCCACATGGTACAGGGTCTGTAGTGAGGGCTGCAAGATGGTGTGCCGTCATAACCAACTGCAGTGCTGCAAAGCAACGCAGCTACCACCACCTCCCCAGGACTTGCACGTTGCATGGCAATGTTTCTTTTCGTCTTCCTAGACGCCACCAAGTACCAGCAGCACCTGCTCTCACAGTCTCACAATCACACCCTGCCATCCTTCCAGCCCTGCAACCACTATTAGATGCAGCACAAATGACACTCTTCAAGTATTAGTGAAGCCAAGCCTGGTCCAAGATCAGTACACCAGCAACTTTGGCTCTCTTCTATGGTACAGGCATATCGCAGGCGATATGTACCAATTAAAGGTGGGAGGGACTTTGTATCTGGCCTGAAACAGATGATGTACATAAGGAGATATTTCTGAACACAGGCTACAACAAAAAATAAAGCACCATGGAGACAGGAGTATGTTCAGCAGACATAAACATAGATACGATTACGCTGCAACTTAGCGTTAGTTGCCACACCATCACAAAATCGTCGAGAATGGTGATGATTGTGGTAATAGTAGTTGACGCTGCTGTAGTAGATGAACAACTATGGCAGACGTTGTAAAGTAAGGAAGATTAAGGTTTAATGTCACATCAACGGCGAGGTGATCTGATACGGAGGATAATCTGCAACGGAACAAGATTAGTGAAGAAATTTGGTTGTATCATTTTCAAAATATAACGTGGACGACTGGGCCAGAATTTTAATCACATTACTCTTGCATGTGACTCCAGTGTCTAGAGCACTGTGCCAGAGCACTGTGCCAACCTTTTTAGTGATACGTTGGGTGCTTTGGAGAGGGGTTATTTCAAGTAGTTCAGTACTAACGAAATAGCTGTATTGATTGTAGTGAATAGCAATAGTAAGCAGTGGCAATTAGAGTCATAGTGATTGTGTATAAGCACTGAGAGCATTAAAATGTTTACCAGATGATGTGGTTCACTTTAACTGCATATCAGCTTTTAATAGTTAATAAAGATATAAACCAATAGACTCTTGATGATTAATTTGCTTTTCCGATGGGGATTTACGCTTGGTGCCTCCTCTTCTGCGTCTAGGGGATGAGTAAAATAAGTATGGCTTCCTTAGAGTTCATTCTTTCTTTCCTTTTATTCCACAGTCAAACATATCAACGCAGACAAAAATTTAATCCACAAGCACTCTGCACGTTTGTACAGGTTGGACACAAACTGAAGGAATTTCTAGAAGAGTCGAAATAAAACCTTGAAACAAGGAATAAAATGATCGTGTGGCATTATAGATTGGGAGACCTGGTCTGGGGTAGTCGGGCCGCCTAGTGCAATCTTTCTATTTGACACCATTTCGGTGACTTGCGTGTCGATGATAATGAGATGATATGATGAGGACAACACAAGCATCCAGTCCCCGACATCTGTGGTATGATGTCAGCAGTACACGACGTTCGAAAACTCGAGTTCTCAAAACAGCTTCAAATAATTTATTTATTTATATATACACTCCTGGAAATGGAAAAAAGAACACATTGACACCGGTGTGTCAGACCCACCATACTTGCTCCGGACACTGCGAGAGGGCTGTACAAGCAATGATCACACGCACGGCACAGCGGACACACCAGGAACCGCGGTGTTGGCCGTCGAATGGCGCTAGCTGCGCAGCATTTGTGCACCGCCGCCGTCAGTGTCAGCCAGTTTGCCGTGGCATACGGAGCTCCATCGCAGTCTTTAACACTGGTAGCATGCCGCGACAGCATGGACGTGAACCGTATGTGCAGTTGACGGACTTTGAACGAGGGCGTATAGTGGGCATGCGGGAGGCCGGGTGGACGTACCGCCGAATTGCTCAACACGTGGGGCGTGAGGTCTCCACAGTACATCGATGTTGTCGCCAGTGGTCGGCGGAAGGTGCACGTGCTCGTCGACCTGGGACCGGACCGCAGCGACGCACGGATGCACGCCAAGACCGTAGGATCCTACGCAGTACCGTAGGGGACCGCACCACCACTTCCCAGCAAATTAGGGACACTGTTGCTCCTGGGGTATCGGCGAGGATCATTCGCAACCGTCTCGATGAAGCTGGGATACGGTCCCGCACACCGTTAGGCCGTCTTCCGCTCACGCCCCAACATCGTGCAGCCCGCCTCCAGTGGTGTCGCGACAGGCGTGAATGGAGGGACGAATGGAGACGTGTCGTCTTCAGCGATGAGAGTCGCTTCTGCCTTGGTGCCAATGATGGTCGTATGCGTGTTTGGCGCCGTGCAGGTGAGCGCCACAATCAGGACTGCATACGACCGAGGCACACAGGGCCAACACCCGGCATCATGGTGTGGGGAGCGATCTCCTACACTGGCCGTACACCACTGGTGATCGTCGAGGGGACACTGAATAGTGCACGGTACATCCAAACCGTCATCGAACCCATCGTTCTACCATTCCTAGACCGGCAAGGGAACTTGCTGTTCCAACAGGACAATGCACGTCCGCATGTATCCCGTGCCACCCAACGTGCTCTAGAAGGTGTAAGTCAACTACCCTGGCCAGCAAGATCTCCGGATCTGTCCCCCATTGAGCATGTTTGGGACTGGATGAAGCGTCGTCTCACGCGGTCTGCACGTCCACCACGAACGCTGGTCCAACTGAGGCGCCAGGTGGAAATGGCATGGCAAGCCGTTCCACAGGACTACATCCAGCATCTCTACGATCGTCTCCATGGGAGAATAGCAGCCTGCATTGCTGTGAAAGGTGGATATACACTGTACTAGTGCCGACATTGTGCGTGCTCTGTTGCCTGTGTCTATGTGCCTGTGGTTCTGTCAGTGTGATCATGTGATGTATCTGACCCCAGGAATGTGTCAATAAAGTTTCCCCTTCCTGGGACAATGAATTCACGGTGTTCTTATTTCAATTTCCAGGAGTGTATATATATTCTTCAAAATTACAGCCTGTTACTTGAGAAGCTAAAATAGGCCATGCAGTTCACATTTTCGTGGATAATAATAAATGCATGTGTTAATTATTTATTCCTGGTACTTGCTAAAAAATTCTAATTCTGCATAGAATTACCCCCTACGACGGTAAATCTAAAATAAAACCTCTAACCAATTACTCAACTACTTTACTACTACTGATTATGTTCCGTTTTCCTTCAATTATTTGGGTGAATGTAAACTGCAGATGGTTGTTTTCACCGCTGGATCCTCCCTCATACTACCATCGTCAACAGCCATTGTCTCCTGGATTCCTTGGGCATAAGGCAACAACACATCAGAAACGTTTCCGCCGTAACAGGCGATTCATAGTAACATCTTAGAATCCTCAGTTCCTCGTACAATTGTACCAACGAGATACAAATTTTTGAAAAAACCGTAATTCTATTTTAATTTAAATTATCTGCTTCAGAATTTGAAACACAGTACCAAACTATTTTCTTTTCATTGATAACCTGAAGATGGCAATCACGCAGAAACATGCCTATTGTAATAAACAATATAATCAAACACAGCAGCGTCTTGGTATCATAGTATACATAATATTCTTGAAAAACCATTTCATTCAGTGGTCGTCGACCTCAGTTGTGTTCTGTCCCTCAGCTGAGTACGTATTTTAGCCGGGATGGCAGCGTGCTGGCCTGTGGTTAAATGCTCCGTGAAGTCTTCCTCGGCTTTAGTGGAGATTGCAGCAGCAGCTGCTGACCTGTGGTTAAATGCTCCGTGAAGCCTTCCCCGGCTTTATTGGATATTGCAGCTGCACTATCGTCCAAGAGGTGCCAGGTTGACCCGTATCTCAGCACTGCTTTGGGATCCATCATCCGTAATGCCTTACGGCCATTACCTGCTGCATCTTCTTAGAGAGCACAGTCCCACAATGTATGCTCTGCAGTGTCCACACTAACACAGGCGCAACTATTATTCATCTGTCTTTTGATTTTGATCATGTACATTGTATACGGGCCATACCCGGTCAGGTAATGTATCAGTCCTTTCGATGAGTTAAGAAATCTCAGTTTTAGTCACCCACTGATTTTAGTGAGAAATTCGTGTGTTCTTCTGCCATTGCCTGAAGTGTCCCACTCATTTTCCCACAGTTGTAATACGCGATCTCGTACTAACCTTTTCGTATTGGTCTCAGTTCCAAGTGTTCTTCGTATTTCCATTTGACTGTCTTCTTTTAACCAATAGTGGGCTCTCCCTAATTCCAAGTCCAATGGCCACATCCCTTCAATTACTAATAATACATCATTCAGGAGAGTGCAACTAAAGCCCGTTAATTTTAGTAACATTTCCCGTTGAACTTTTCTAATGAAGCTAGCTTACAAGCCCGTACGCTCGCATCATATGCTACAATTGATGAACGTATAATTTGGTGGTATGCCCTGATTTTGTTCATCACGTTTGTATCTTTTCTGCGTGCCTCCTCTATAGGAAGTGCAAAATTACGCCATTCTTCCGGGAATATCCCTAGATATCTCTTCACTATGCTTCTTCTAATCGTTACATCGTTTAATGTTATTTTAGTATTCCCAGAAATGTCCCTTCAGCAGGGGGTACGTAGTATGCTGACGTGCTAGTGAGAATGAGACACTTCTACACCATCCTTCAAGTTCATGGAGCACTGCACTAAATCATGTGATCTGCAGATGCAACAGGTCCGCTTACGTTACTGCTGTCAGCTAACTTCTGTGGTATGGGTTCTAACGCTACATCCAAAAACTCAGATGATGCACTGATTCCTGCGGACACGTTTTCGATATGGTCTTCGTCATTTCCCTTCCTGGGCATATTAAAGATGAATGTCTCCAACGGCAATATGTTCCTTGCGGCTCATGGTGACACACTAGCTGTAAACTCTGCCCCGATTTTAGCCGTTGTCATATGTCCATTCGTCAGAGTCAGCTGAAAAATCTTACGACCTTCTCGTGGTATAGTCCTTCTCGGAGGACACTATTCCTGCCACGACGCTGTCCTGAGTCCATCTTGTACCACTCGCTCTGCAGTCACTGCACTATAGCCAACTGTGTATGCGGCCTGTAGGCGTGATGCTCGCATTTACCGCAAGCCAATGATTCGATCTTCCTCGAAGTCAAGATGTTAGCACGTGTATGTCATATGCACAGCCTATATTGGGATCTCCACCTGAAAAGTTTCAGAAACCTTAGAAACACCCGACACTATGGTGTAGTCATGTTATTCTTCAGGTCACGTAAGGATGAAATTTTAACCAACACACTTCAAAGGTATTGAATTACTGGATCATCAGTTTGTTAGATTTCTGCCAAGGTGTTCACTTATTAACACCTTTCATTTCTGTCAGTGCATATTCGTCTTTCAGTGGTTCTGTTGCCCTTGCCTTCCTCCAACTTGTCAACCCGTAAACGCACCCAGCCGTAGTGGGATCCAGAATTTAACGTAAAATGTGTGCAAGATGCCAACTTTATTTTCCGTTCACAAACTATTTTCAACGAAACTCTGGACTTGTATTCTCACACTTAAGCCAGAAGTCATCAGACAACTAGTTAGGGAAGTGTAAATTATCTTAATTAGTGTTTCTAATTTTTAAAAACTCCGTGTGAACCTCTTTCTGGAAGTACAGTATTGTATGTATCACTTTAGAAGATCATGAGAGAGTTAACGCTGGAAAATAGGGATTCTGCGAGAAAAACCGTTTTTGTTAAACAAATTAACATGTCCTTCGCAACGTATCAGCATATTTCAAAATTTCCGGAATTTCTACTTTTTATATTTGATTGTGGTTCATTGAACTATAATGCCAACAGCTGGCTACTAATGTAAAAACGTATACACAAAGAGATCACAGTATGAAATATTTGAACAATGCTTTTAAATTATTTGATAATGTCGAGGAATGTACAATACATTTATCTAATGAAATTTGACACATTAGCTCCGCAATACGTAATGAAGTGTCATAAAATACTTAGTTCCCACCCTTCAGGTATCTTTATGAAATTACAACTTAGAGACGTCAACGAAGCGAGGGACAGATTTAGTGACTAACTGTCACTTTATTAACGTGTTGTACTTTGCCGCCTTTTCAAAGCAAATAGATTAAAAGAGATTTATTGTAAACAAGAAACAGAGAAGCTTTAACACTATATGTTTAAAGAAGCCCGTGCCACGTCATTTACAAGAAGCAAGAACGGCCACCTCTCTAGCAGATTGGTTAGCGTCGCTGTCTTCGGAGGGGAAGGACCTTAATTCGATTTCCGGTACCTCCTCGGATTTTTCTGACGTAGGCAGTTCTGGAACGGGATCCCCTCAGCCAACTGAGGAGCTGCTTGGAAGAGGAAACAGAGGTATCATCAGGATTCACCTACGAGGAATAACGGCTGGACGGATTGGCAATTTGCTGATCGCATCTTCTATTATCATGGGAGTAGATTGCTCCTCCTACTGCCTTGTAGGCAGCAGTCGGCCGGTCGGGACAGGGTTAGGGCCAAATTCGTGAGTGGTGTTGGAAACAAGACGCAGTAAGAAGGCGAGTCAGTAACAGTGCGACAAGTGACGAAATCTGTTGTGATGACATGCGGTCCTTCTTGGCTCTTCCTGAACAGCTGGAGTCTTGCAGAGAGGTTCTTCTCAAGACGTCACATTAGAGAGACCCAAAGAAAATAAAGACAGTGCTATTCTTGAGTACGCATACAACAGCAGAGTCGAAATGATGCGCATAGGAGATCCATTCAATAAAAAAAAAAAAAACGCCTGAAAACTTTTTTAACTTTATTTTTTCCCGCACTGACGTCGGAAGTACCGCCATGAAAACCGATGGTGTATTCGTGCTTTGTTCTTGTATTTTACGTAAGAAGTTGATCTGAAATCGATTGTTGCAGTTCTCATTCGGAAATAATGATTTCTCTTTCTTGTGTTTTCAATTCTGTTGGCACGTAGAATCTGTTATCCCGTACCGAGTGAGTCTACATCGCTATTTTGATTAACTTGATTTTCCTCTATGACGGAATTTTAACACTCTAATTGTAGCTATACAGGGGAATTGACTGAAATTTCTTGTTAAAAATATTCAGGGAAACATCTTCCTGGATTAATTAACTTAATGTAGAGGGTTGTGCCATTTATGTAACTTCAGCAGTTACATAATTGACGTATGCTCTCCATCAGCATGATTAGTAGCAGTAGGAGCAACAGCAAACTGAGGTGGTACATGGAAGACTGATGATCCGCTAACAAGGTTTATAACTTTTAGCTATTATTGTTATTATTATTTACATGTACTGACACAAAGTAAATCTGTTTTACGATTAAACAGGAAGATGTTAATAATATATCCCTACAGGACAAATCCGGAGACTTTTGCGCCCCCCTCCCCAAAGAGAGAACAACAGTAGAAGACCTAAATCCAGAGCTGATTTTTTCTTAAAACATGTAATTAAACCTATTACTTTAATACAAGTAACAGTATTTCGACACAGTTAGAAAAAAATAGAAGTTCTTCTTAATCTCTAAATACAAAAGTTATAAGCATATTATTCTTTACCAAAAATTACACAAAGTTGTTTATATAGTCAGTACTCATTGAAATATAAATTAATTGAACTACAATTAATCACTAAAAATGGCATGCTCATGTTGGTTGGCGTTTCGATATCCGGACTACTGTAGAGGACGTACAGCCTTCGATAACCTCTACTGTTATCGCTTTTTTGTAAGACAACCTCGAGATAAAACGCTCTTCAGGCGGTTTGGGTGTTGGCAATGGTAGATAGAAAAGGAAGAGAAAAAAGTGAGATTGTTTTCTGAACAGCTGAAAGCACTTTTTCTTCGAGTACGTTACCTGTAAAGTAGATAACACGTTGTACAGTTTATCATTTCCCGTATCGTGAATTAGCTGAATTGGATACACTCTAAATCAGCTGCAGTGCGTAAGTTCTAGCGCTTCCTTTTCTAAATTTGGGGAATTGTGTGGCGGAAGTTCAGTACACAGCAGATAGTTATGAGCGAGGTAAATTGTTCTTCGTGTCGTTAAACGCAAGTTTTACAAGTTTGTATGAAAAATCACAAAAATAACGATAACTAAAAACATTTTGTGTCCAGTATGTCTAAATACCACCCCTGTATAATACAACACAGGCTTAGAACACATTTGAAACGAGCAAACTAGATGTGCAAGTATCGTTACAATACAGAAAAAAAATTATCAAAATGCAGAGTAATCATCCAGAGTGGTAGTATAGCAATCGCAGTGTTGTAAATGATACTGCGTACGAACTTCATCCGAAGAAATATTCCCAGCGTGTCCCTGGTCTGTGGAGCAAGAATGCGAGCAACCCATACCTCCTCTGCAGGTCTCAGGTCGACTGCCAAGCAGGGAACTGCGTTTACAGAACTTATTGTTGCTTCGAGAAGGGGCTTGTGCAGTCGATCATCGTCATTTTGAGCGATGAAACCATTAGTGTAAAGATGCACAGAATCACGGACGTCTCCTTGATTTTTCAACGGAATTTGATCGGCTTTGACACAACAAATACAATAACTTTGTTGCTGCGATGTAGGAAGTACTTTATAAAATCGTTTATGGAAATCCAAAGGCAGTGAATGGAAGGAAAACAATAAATGGGTATTATCAATATGAGTGTGAACTCAAATTTATGACTGATTAAGATCGGCCTTTGTAAAAATCGTAAAGAAGTTCAAGAAGCTGAAATATAAAATTCGCCGATGATAAAGGAAAGCAACTGAAGATGAAAATGCGAACAACATTTTAGCAGCTGTAAAGCACAAACAACATGCCATACGAGGCAGCTTGAATGTGCAAGTCAAATGAGAGTTCTGCCAATACTACCAATAGTTCATCCCTTCGACATTTCGTTACATTAGCAGCTTCATGGAAATGACCTCAGATCAGTTACAGCTGTCTGAATGATGTCTACAGAAACTGAAAAGTGGTGCAGCGTTCCATGTATGTTTTGTTTACGTATGAAACGTCGTTTACAAACCGCATGCAAATCAATGTTAGCAATATACGCTACTCGACAGTAGAAAATCCACGTTGGCTGCGAGAAGAGGGCAAACAACGAGCTAGGTGTTTCAGTGTGTGGTGCAGGCCCCTCAAGAATTGTCGATGTTTTACTGATGAGACTCAAAATACCCGCAAGGACTAATGCCCTGCCCACAGGTTTTGTTAACACTTTCTCTACTTCCTTTCTTGTGGATAACAACAATTATAGATTTGTTCCAACTATCTGGTATCGTCTCGTATGCAAACTTTTGCTAGTAACTGTTTTTCTTTTACTAGCTCTATCCTTGATTTTATCATTCTACTATTATTCAATAATTCTCATGGCTTTTTTCTTTCTCCATGCGCCGAACGGCTTTCCTCCTCCTGGTACATGTCCAGAATGCTCTCATCCTCTCAGTAATATCAGAATGTCCGTTTCCTTAGGTGCATTATACACATTTATGAGGAAATTTTCAATCATCTTCAGTATGGTGCTATGGTTCGCGCAGACAGACCTAATTAGACTTGTGATGTCTACCCAACTAAATTACATGTTTTGCTTTCTTCATATTTCAGAGGTTCTTCTCATTATAATTTTGTTTGTAATACACGCGTAATGCTGTAACTACTATGCTGACTCCACTGTTGCAGAATGGTCACTTCAGACTCAAAAGTGGCGTGTGTAGGGAGCTGTGGAATGGAATCTCTAGTACTGCAGCGCGAGTGCACAGTCACTAATGCTCACTCAACAACAACATTCCTGAATGAGATTTTCACTCTGCAGAGGAGTGTGCGTTGATACGAAACTTCCTGGAAGATTAAAACTGTATGCCGCACCGGCACTCGAACTCGAGACCTTTGCCTTTCTTTCACGGGCGATTGCTCATTTTATTTTTATTTTTTTTGTCGGCGCTGACCACTTTTTTTTTTGTCGCGATGACCACTTTTTTTTTTTTTTTTTGCTAATGCTCTCCGATCTTTCTTGTAACATTTATTTATTGGTATTTTATTTGGATACAAAATTACGCAGTTCACAAACACTAAATGAAATACATCCTCTGCAAAAAAAGAAAAAAATCATTTTAAAACAAATCACAAATTTAAAGGAAAAGGGACGTTTTTTTATTTATTTATTTATTTTCAATAAAGATCACTCTGTTAAAAGGAATATGTAGATCATTTCATCGTATAGTATGTGCACTACATATTGAGTGGTGAGAGAAGTGTGAGGTTCATTATCAGCTGTCAAATGTGCACACCGACTGCACCCGGCACATCCCAACTGCGTGGGGGGTCAAGGAAGACTGCCTGAAGATAGTTGGCAAAGGTTTTCCGATAGTGTGACCATCTATGAACCTCATTGTGGGCTTGCTGCAAGAAATACCATAAGTCAAGTCGCGACTTGGCAGCATCCCCATAGGGGTACGCGATCGTCCAACCTTTGATCCAGATGATCGACAGTGACTTAGTCGCCGGAAAGTAGTCACTCTCCGGATGTAACAAGGAAGCAGGGGTAATATGTTGCGGGGTCACACGGAGGTAGCAAGCCACCAGCTGTCTTCCTAGGAGCCAGACGTCCTCCACCGCGATACAAGTTAAGCGGTGACGGTCGTCATCCACTTGGTGACATTTCGGGCATAGTGGAGTGTCCACTAGTCCAATTGCATGGAGCCGTTGGTTGGTGTTGAACTTGCCACAAGCGACAGAGAACCACAGTGCCCGAACGAAGGTAGGAAGGAATTATTGGTGCACATGTCTCCAAATCCTCGGCCAATGCAACCTGGGGTGTTTGAGTTCAATGACATTACGACTTGTCCGTCGTAGCAGCCAAACATAAAAATCCTTCGCGCATGGTGGTCTCGTGCGCGGAAGCTCGTCTCTGATATAACTAAGTTCCACGATAAATGTTGAGACACGCGCAAAATGTGGCGTAATGTTGCCCACCGCCACCGGAGGTGTGAGGGACGCTGGAACCAGGAGATCCAGTAGGCGGGATGTAAGGGAATCACGTCCGCTACGCCATTGCTTGTACATCGTGGCTAGAAGGAGCGGCGTCGCTCGGCAGTGAACATTCGTAAGCCCGAGTCCCCCTTGTCCGTAGGGAGAGTGAGCGTTTCGTATCGCACCTTGAGGGGCGATCCAGTCATCACAAAATAGCCTAGTGCTGATTGAAGTCGACGTCTGAGCGTGAGTGGTAGGGGCAGGAGCTGCGAAATATGCACCATTCGAGAAACCACATAAGTGTTCAGACATTCGACTCGCTGCAAAGGATCAAGGCGCCGTAGGAGATGTTGTCGGACCATGGTACGTGTTGTCTGTAAAATACGTCGATAGTTAACTGCCGCAGTATGTTTTACAGATGAGGTAAAGTGTATGCCGAGATAGCGGAATCGTTGCACATAAGGAAACGGACTGATTTCTTCCGGCGTAAGGCCCCTTCCAACCGGCATTGCCACCGATTTGTTCATGTTCACTGCACTACCCGCCGTCACACTGTGGTCGAACAACAGTTCAAGGACCGTCTTCACCTCTTCCTCAGAACGAACGAGCAGCAGGAGGTCGTCCGCATAGGCACGACATTTGAAGGTGTAGCCCCGTAGTTCCATCCCAGAAAGAGAATTGGTTAGCCTCCCAATTAATGGTTCCAACGCTATCGCGAACAGCAGCATCGAAAGAGGGCAGCCCTGGCGAATGGATCGTCGAATTTGAATGGGCCCTGCTATACGCCCATTAACCTGTACCAAGGATTGTGCGCCCCCATAAAACCTTCTAATGAGGCCAGTAAAACGGTCTGGAAATCCCATTTATTCCAGTACAGCGTACAGATAGTTGTGGCGCACCTTATCAGAAGCACTGTCAAAATCAACCGCCACCATCGCCGCTTTAAGCCGCTACTCCTCCGCCAGCGCTATCAAATGGTTCAAATGGCTCTGAGCACTATGGGACTTAACATCTATGGTCATCAGTCCCCTAGAACTTAGAACTACTTAAACCTAAGTAACCTAAGGACAGCTAACAACACCCAGCCATCACGAGGCAGAGAAAATCCCTGACCCCGCCGGGAATCGAACCCGGGAACCCGTGCGTGGGAAGCGAGAACGCTACCGCACGACCACGAGACCAGCGCTATCACATCACGGCATTCGCCAGTAGCTGTTTGCACATTCACCGATCCACCCGGTGTCGTCTGTTATGGAGAGAGAACGCTACGAATTAACATACGACATCGGGACGCTAGCAACCGTGCAAAGATCTTATAGTCGGCATTAAGCAGGGTGATGGGGCGATAATGTGTGACCGTAATTCCTGGCTTCGGTTTATGTACTGGCACCAGGAGGCCTTCCATGAAAGCCGGTGGAATAGGCGCATCGGAATTTAACATCTCGTTGTACATTTCCGTCCATCGCGGTGCCATTTCGTTGCGAAATTCTCGATAGAATTCAGCAGGAAGCCCATCAGTGCCTGGGGACCGATTCAACGCACCTCGTGCGATCGCACCATGTACTTCCTCAGAGCTAATGGCTTCCAGTAAGGTTCCCGCGGCTTCCACCGTCAGTGTACGGGAGACGGACGCGGCTATACGGTCGAGGTCATCGACAGAGGCTGCTTCTTCCCGATAGATGTGTTGGTAATGCTCGACAAATGCAGGGACAATGTCCGCTTGACGTGTCACTCTTCGGTCTTCGCGGGTAATTAATTCCCGTACCAAAACGCGTCGTCGGTGCTCTCGTTCATTCACGACGTGGTGCATGGAAGGAATCTCATGCCTTATCGTATCGTGACATCTGGCGCGCACCATGGTTCCCTGAAGATGTATCCGAGCTAAGGCCACTAGTTTAGCTTTTATCCTTTTGCGTTCGATCCACATGTCCTGTCCCGGCGAACCAT